>NC_090655.1:241619422-241791922 GCF_040937935.1 Hyperolius riggenbachi
TCAAAATCACAAGTGATTTTACACAAACTGATTGGGATTTTTATGTATTTATGTTGACTTACATTACATGTCACGTGTATCATGCATCGAATGTGAAAAAATGCAGCGCTGCTAAGTAGTTTAAAAAAAGTAGAATACTAATCAGATCTGAAATATAAAACACATACAAATAAGAAGAACATTTCTTTCAGAGTAAAATGAACCATACATTACTTTTCACCTATGCTGCTGTCATTTACAGTAAGTAATAGAAATCTGACATTACCAACAGATTTTGGACTATGCCATCTTCTCATAGGGGGGTTCTCACAGTTTTCTTTATTTTTAAAAGCACTTAGTGAATGGCAGTTGCTACGTCCAACTGCCAAAATAGTGTGCAGCGAGCAGGGAGGTTGGCCAGTGGTAAGAATCATTGTATAAATCCTTTTCAGAGAATGTCTTTATAAAGAATAAAGGCCATGCTGAGAATCCCCCATGAAGAGATGGACTAGCCCAAAACCTGTCAGTAATGTCAGATTTCTACTACCTACTGTAAGTGACAGCAACATGGGAGAAAAGTAATTTATGGCTCATTTTACTCAGGAAGAAACATACTTCTTATTTGTATGTGTTTTAAATTTTAAGATTTTCGCAACAGTTCCTCTTTAAGAACCCATCCCTTGTAACCAGATTCACATTTTATCTGCCAAATAAGGTTACGCTTTTAAGGCAATTTGGCATAGCAGCCAACACAAACAATATGACAATCGGACGGTGGCTCACAAATCCATTTAGTATTTATATATGCAGACATCTTCCACAGAACTTTACATAGTATATAATGTTGTCACTAGCTGTCCCTCAGAAAGGCTCATAAGCCAATCCTGCTGTAGTTACAAGTCCATCATAGTCTAAGGCCAATTTAGGGGGAACCCTTTACCTTTCCAGTTTCTGGGATGTGGGAGAAACTGGAATGTCTGGAGGAAACTCACACAAACATGAGAACATACAAACTCTATGCAGATAGTGTCCTGGTCCACACTGAAACTGGTGCTGCAAGGCGAGAGAGCCATCTGCTACTTGATGAAACTGTTAGGAATCATGTCCTGCCACTTTCTGCCAGCAGATGGCCCCATCCTGTTTGGATATAAACGTTGCATTGCTTTGGCCCATCTGCGGGTGGTGTACTGTGCTGGCTCTCTGGCCTAATCATGCAGCAGGTATGGCCTCTTTATTTAAAGTAACCCTGACATAAATTAGAGTTAAGGATTTATACTCATGCGGGGCTTCCTCCAGCTCCCTGTAGTCTGTCAGCTCCCTTGCCATGCTCTGTGTCTCCTCAGTTGTGTTCCTGTGAAGATGCTGATTTAGCTGGTTTGTGGAACACTTTTCTGGGCCACATGCCTCCTTCATCGCTCTCATAAGTGGGAGCATTTGGGGCAAGCAGTCTTAATGCATGCTCAGATTGATTCAGGCAATGGAAGCCCAATCAGGTGGTACATGAAGCCGAGTCTTGGACTTTATGGGGATGACATGGAGTGGACCAAGAGGAAGGCGAAGGAGCAGACAGAGGACAGGAGGAATTCCTAGGTAGGTAAAGATCCTCTCCTCCCATTTGCCTCAGGTACACTTTAAGAGCTCTAAAACAACTCAGAACTTTGTGCCACTTGGCCCAAGTCTTTAGACTAGAGGCCTGCGTGGGTCTAATTTTTCAGACCAGCACCCGCAACCTGTACTCGACCCGCACCCATAGCCTTGCTACCCACTTTCTGGTGAATCTGGTACCCGACCCTCGGGCCTCTAGACCTGCGACCTGCTTTTTCCATTTTATTATAAAATACACATTGGTAGTCTCATTGAAAGGGTGTAAAATAAGCAAAACCTATTTTTATACACAAACCAAAGCCCACGAAGTGTTTAAGATCCTTTTTTTTTTGGCTAAATTATATTAGTTCAGCTATGAAAAAACACATCTCCATAGCACAGCTCCACGCTGCTGCGCCCTCCACGGTCTTTAGGACGGACTTCGCCCCTACCGCCGCCTCAGCCTGCTGATCTCCACCGCCGGGGGCCCCAAGCACTCTGCTGCAGGGGTTCCAACACACGCAGGGCCCACTCACGCTGCGGCAACCTCCTAGGACGATCTGCCCTCACCACCAGCACACAGAGCCTCAACTACAGCACCACCAGGTGAGCACTACTGTTGATCCCCACCTTTCCCACTGCCTCCCTGCTCCAAACCTGAGGGGTGCTCACAGCTTGGTGCCCATGCGATGATCCTTTCCCTATTGCTCATTGTGTTTGCATTGCTCAGGTGTGGGATTGTGCTGCATTGCATATGTGGCCGACCGTCTGGCACTGCTCCTCATGTGACGGACTGTGGTGCATGGCTGGCGGGATGGACTGTGTTACAGTGTTCATGTGAAGGACTATGATGCATTGCTCAGGTGATCTGTTTGCCCATCTGTTTGCTCAGGTGATCTGTTTGCCCAGATGGACTGTTTGCCCATGTGATGGACTGTGTAGCATTGCCCATGTGATGGATAGTGTAGCATTGCTCAGGAGGGTCTGTGTTGGCACTACTCATATGATGGTCTGTGGTGCATAGCTCATGTGTTGGACTGTATTGCATAGCTCATGTGAGACTGCGTTGCATTGCATTGGACTGTATCGCATAGCTCATGTGGGACTGTGTCGCATTGCCCAGATGATGGACTGTGTTGCACTACAGAGCCACTTCCTCTGCAGATGAAATGGGTACTCCAGCACGCACCACACCACCCAACACCCCCGTCATCACTTTCAGCAAGTCTCAGCTTATCGCCTGGGAAGCACACTCTGCCTTACACCCCAAGGACTGGCACCTGTACAACTCTGTGTGGAGCCATGCTCTAATGATCACAGGCTCTACCCACAGCCCTAGGGCAAGACAGCGCAGGAGAGGTTGCCGAGCAGGAGCTGGAGTCAGACTTCAAAGGAAAGGTCTAAGGTCATCCATGCCCTTAGTCCTCCCCGGAAATGTCCTCTCCCTCCCAAACAAACTAGACAAACTCAGTCTTCTCAGCTACAAGAGAGAGCTCAGCAGTCACACACCAATCCTCTGCTTCACGGAAACGTGGCTGCACGACGGCATCCCGGACAATGCCCTCCAACTCCCAGGCTTCAATCTTATCCGGGCTGACCGCGACACCGCCCTCTCCAGAAAAAAGAAGGGAAGCGGCATCTGCTTTTACATCAGCTCACTATGGAGTCCCTCCAGTTCTGTGCTCGCCAAGAAATGCTCGCCAAATCTCGAACTTCTGTTGGTCAACTGCAGACCCTCATACTCACCTAGGGAGTTCTCTTCCCTCGTTCTTGCAGGGACATATATACTACCAGACGCTGACATCAAACAAGCCCTGAGCGACCTCAGCGACACCATCACACAGTGGGAGGTGTCCTTCCCAGACGTGCTGTTCATTGTCATGGGGGATTTCAACTAGGCCAACCTCCGCAAGGAGCTCCCGCGCTATCATCAGCATGTTGACTGCCCTACTAGGAATCTGAACACCCTGGACCACTGCTACACAGTCCTGAGAAACGCATACAAAGCAGTTCTGCTTGCAGCACTTGGCTCCTCGGACCACAGCCTCATCCTCCTGATTCCAACCTACAAACGGAAACTGGAGACAACGAAACCAGTCCGGAGATCAACTAAAGTGTGGTCAAGCGAGGCAAAGCTCCAACTTCAGGCCTGCTTCGACAGCACCGACTGGAGGGCTCTGGAAGCACCAGATCTGGATGAGTGGGCCGACAACGTCGCCTCATACACCGTGTTCTGTGAAGACTCCTGCATTCCAACCAAGACTTTCAAAGTCTACCCGAACAATAAACCGTGGTTCTCAAACAAACTTCGGCAACTGTAGAGACGCAAAGAAACAGCGCACAAGTCAGGCAACCTGGACGAGTATAGAGCAGCGAGGAACAACCTTAACAGGGAACTCAGGGCAGCCAAGAAAGAATACTCTGAGAAGCTAAGGCACAATCTTCGCTCAAACGATCCACGATCTGTCTGGAAGGGGCTCGAGTCTGCCACCAATTATAAGCCCCCCCTCAGCACGCCACACCAAACATCAAGCTAGCCGAAGAGCTCAGTGCATTCTACTGCAGGTTCAAGAACCAACCAGAACCAGCCGGGCCCCCAACACCTTAGGCCCCCCCACAGATGCTGAGTTAGAATCGAGCCCACCTCCACTGAGGGCAAGTGAGGCCGAGGTCAGGCGTCTGCTGGCCTCACTCAACCCAGGAAAACCTCCGGCCCGGATGAGTTGTCACCAGCATGCCTAAAATCTTGCTCGCAGCAGTTAGCCCCTGTCCTCTCCTCCATCTATGCCAAGTCCCTACAGGAGGGCAAAGTCCCCAAATGCTTCAAGAGGTCCACAATCATCCCTCTCCCCAAGAAGCAGGGCATATCCGACCTAAATAACTACAGACCTGTGGCCCTCATTGGTCATCATGAAGACCTTAGAAAAGGCAGTCCTGTCCGAACTCAAGAACTCCACGCTACCCCGACTGGACCCGTACCAGTTCGTGTACAGAGCAAACAGGTCCACAGACGATGCCATCAACATCTGCCTTGAGCTCATCAGTGATCACCTGGATAAACCTGACTCATACGCCAGAATTCTCCTACTCGACTTTGAAAGGATATGTAGGTATATATGTATATATATATATATATATTAGTATATAGATCCATTTCATATACAAGTATACATGTATCTGATCAATGTGATATTAGAGTGATATTAAAATGTCTATAGAACAATCAGCCACCCACACACATCTGTGCAGGAAGAGCTGGCTGCATGAAGTAGAGAATAGTCAAATTCTTCTTGCTGGGCAAAACCCCTAAGTGCCCCAAATGGGGACACCTGGAAGGTCATAAATAACATATTTCCCCGTGATCATTGAGTAGGATATAAGGAAAGCAATTGAAGTAAAGAACTAGTACATTGTGTGCTCACATCTTCTGTGTCTGTGTGTGTTCTGTTAACCATTTTATGTCCTGGCGCCAGGAAATTAAGTAGTCTAAACCATCTGATATCTGACAAGGCCGTGACATGAACTTACATAGCAACCACTCCTTTCAGACTTCAGTTCAGCTTTTAATACAATCTGCCCTCGCATCCTCCAGAACAACCTGGAGGCACTTGACGTTCACTCGACCCTATGCCACTGGATCATGGACTTCCTGACCAACAGATCACAGGTCGTCAAGCTGGGCAACATCTCCTCCCAAGAAAGGTCTACCAACACAGGTGCCCCACAGGGCTGCGTCAACCACCATCAGCGTGGTAAACTCATTGTACATTTCTGTGATTTCCGATGATCATGATCAGCGCTTGGTTAAGCACTGTAACACAAATGCTCGAGAACCGCGAAAAAGTTGCAACACGTTTCACGATTGTGGCAGTGAGATCACTGCCATTCAGATATAATTGCGCTAGCACTTTAAAAAGCGCTGGCACTTGGGCGATTAGCGTGAATTACCCTCTAATCGCCATAGTGAGAACGGGCCCTAAAGATTAGCAGCAGCAAACAAGTAATTAAGTTTTCTGGTTCCAGCAGCCATCACAGATTTTGGGAAGCAAAAGACACAGTTATCTCATGCATGCTTGCTTTAACTACCCGCGACCCGACCTGCAATCTGATTAGAATCCAAAACGGGTACCCAAACCCGACCTGCATTTCGGGTAACCCGCGGGTACCTGACCCGATGCAGGCCTCTACTCTAGACATCCCTGCTCCTGTTTCTGATCTTGATCCCTGGTCTTGTTGCTGATCTGTCCCTATACCTGCTGATCTGTTGCTGAACTTGCATTCCGTCCTGACCTTGCTCCTAGCCTGCTACCTTCTGTACTGTGCCTTGTTGTATATATATGTATTTATTACAATGCACATATTTAGTTTGTTAGAAAGGTTCATTGGGGTTCTGTGTGCACAGTGCATTCTCAGTAACAAACAAATATTTAGCTCTGTAATGCACTGCTCAAGATTCTAGTGGTTGTGGCATTACTGTTACTGCTGGAGAAGATTGTTCTGTTCATCATTACACTGGGCTAGCCAAGACCGATTTATACTTTTTTTTTGCCCTGGGGATGATTTTTTTGTGTCTCCACTTCCATGGGCAGCCCCATTTTTCCATTTTCATGTATAGCAACCCCTCTTTCATGCACAGCTCCCTTGGGCAGCAGCTCCCTATTCTTTGTGTTGCTCCCCATTATCAGCCTGTAGCAATCTTATTGGTTCTTTTTTGCATCAGCTGTTGTGGAGCTCCTGTAGGGAGGGGAGGTTGTCGACAGAGATCCTGTCTGCTAATTGAATGATGAGCTGCAGACTCACCTTCTCATGTATTGTGCCTGAGCCAAACTAAACAGTCACAGTCATTGTGAGGACAAGTATTTATTACAGTCCATGTTATCATGAAAGAAAGGCTGTGGTGTAGAACAAGACACATATAGGAACACACTATCTTGTATGATAACCTTCACTCTATTACAATATAGACAGAGAGTTGTTTCCATGAAAAGCTACATTTATTACATTTCAGAAAATGATAACAGCACATTCAGAAGAACAATTTCTGAGTTAATAAAACATGAGACAGATCAGATGACAGTAGTGCATACTGACTGGAACAGCAGGGCAGTGTAATAATGGCCAAGGCCTGGCAGCCATGATGGAACAGAGGGGGCGGGTGTTACATAGAACAGGATCATAATCAGCATTCAAATAAACAATATCAGGAAACATAATAAAGTATTGGTCATCAGAATGACATAAGCAAAGTATAATTTCTGTACATTACCATCCTCTCCCTCTTTTCCCAGTCATATGATATCTGAGATGCAGCAAGGCAACTGTGGAGCTACTGGGCTTATTTATACACTAAATCCTAGCTGGCATATTTCCAGTTACCCATAATCCACCTGTGAGTCACATGAGTCTTACATCCACTACCACAATCCACATGGCTTCCGGCTGCAAATGAACACATTTAACCTTCTCTGTAAGAGTAACAGATCACATGAGGTCAGCAGCTGCAGACAGTTATTCTCACAGTTACACCAGTTTATGAGAAAGCTGTGTGCACAGCCATGAGTCCTAAAGGCAAATGCTTTCACTTTGTATTACTATACAATAACAATACATCTATTTGTAATTCATTTTTAAAAAGAAAATCATATCTTGATAACATATCATATTCCTACTGAAAATTATGTCCATTTACACACTTAATACTTGGTCTGGAAGCACAGAGTGTGTGTATAACTGATTACAGACCTGCTGTGTAGTTACAATACACCCCTATTACTTCTCAGATTCCCTTGTCTAGCCAATCCTAGTTCAAATTCCGTTTCTTTTAACGTATGAATCATTTCCCCTATTATCTTTCCAGCATCTATGCACAGAATGTGTAGGAATATATTATATCCACATGGTAAGATTACACAAAGTCTGTACAAATGCACTGCAATGTGTGTGGCTTGCACAGCAGCCTCTGTTAGCAGACAGACATCCTGGCTACAGCTAAGACACAATTCCTCTCCATTACTGGAGTGATGCAGAATAAAGGGAACATTGTAGAGGATACACAGTTCCTTCCATGCAAAGCTGTATTATCGACAAGGCAAGTGAGGGACATGCCTAGGGCCTGGCATCCACCTCCTCTGAGCCCCAGTGCCTGCCCACCTTTACCAAAATGAGGAGGGAGCCAATGCTGATACCTTGCTGAGGGCCACATTTCACCACAATCCATCTGGCTCCATGACTAGTTTCAGTGTTATGTTTATTTGCACTGAAATGGCTTTCTTTGTGTCATGGACTAAAAATGTTAAGTTATAAAATGTGCTTGCCCCTTCCTCCCTCACTGTGCCTGCCCCTTCCTTCCTCCCTCCCACACTGTGCTTGCCTCTTTCTCCCACGTTGTACCTGCCCCTTCCTCCCACACTGTGCCCGCCCCTTCCTCCCACACTGTGCCCACACATTTCCTCCCTAACTTTGATCCCCCTTCCTTCCCCAAAAAAAAACAACAACAAAAAAACACCCAGGAAGTCATCTGCCTCTCCCTCACGTCCGCTCTCCATCGTGTCAAGGCAGCTAGCTGGGTTCAGGGTTACCTTAGGATAAGGTATAAAGAAGTGTGGCAGCTAATGCCCAAGATTAAAAGGTATAGCCCTTGTGCTGGCCCATTATTTAACCTCCAAAGCCTCTATCAGCCTCTACTAGGTATAAGGAGAAATTCAACAATAACACTCATTACTAATTGTCATGTCAATCAAGGATCATGATCTCTCTGATGGTTATCTTGCCGTTTCTCTATAAAGCTTTTCCCACACTCTGCACATCCATAAGGCTGCTCACCTGTGTGTTTTCTCATGCGTATAACACGTCTCCTTTTCTGGACAAAACATTTTCCATACTCTGTACAGGTTGCTCACCTGTGCGGCTTTTTTGATGTGCAGTAATATGATCTTTTTTGAGAAACATTTCCCACACTTTGAGCATTAAAAAAAGACACTTTGCTTTTTGAACCTTCTGGTGATGTTTTAACCTACCTTTTTCATAGAAGCTTTTCTCACACTCTGAACATACAACAGACCACTCAGGTGCATGAATCATATCAAACGTCTCTATTTGCACAGAAAGATTTCCCACACTCTGAACATACAACAGACCGCTCAGGTGCATGAATAGTATAAAATGTCTCTTTTTGCACAGAAAGATTTCCCACACTTTGAGCATGTAAAAGGATGCATACCTGTGTGAATTCTCTGGTAAACAGGATGATGTCCATTCTGGAAGAAACCTTTCCCACATGAAGGTCTCCTTTCCTACCATAACTTTACCCACACTCTGAACATGTAAAAGGTCGCTAACCTGTGTGAATTCTATGGTGTGCAAGATAAGCACCTTTCCTGGAGAAATGTTTCCCACACTCTAAACATGAAAATGGCCACTCACCTGTGTGACTCATCTGATGAATTATAAATTCTCTTTTTCGAACAAAACATTTTCCACACTCTGAACATGAGAACGGACGTTCCCCTGTGTGAATTCTCTGGTGTATAAGAAGGTCTCCTTTTCTACTAAAACCTTTCCCACACTCTGAACACGAGAAAGGACATTCCCCTGTGTGACTTCTCTGGTGAGTAACAAGGTTTGCTTTATGAGCAAAACATTTACCACACTCTGAACATGAAAATGGGTGCTCGCCTGTGTGACTTCGCTGGTGAGTAACCAGGCTTGCTTTCTGAGAAAAACATTTCCCACACTCTGAACATGCAAAAGGCCGTTCGCCTGTGTGAATTATCTGGTGTCTAAGAAGAACTCCTTTCCTACCAAAACCTTTCCCACATTCTGAACATAAAAAAGGACGCTCGCCTGTGTGACTTTTCCGGTGTCTAACAAGGTTTCCTTTATGTTTAAAACCTTTTCCACAGTCTGGACATGAGAAGGGATAGACACTTGTGTGAAAGGTCTGATGTGATATCGGTGCTCTAGTCCTTGGTTGAAGATGTTCCTCTGAAGAGTTCCCAACATCATGTCCATCTGTTGAGAGATGTAATATTTAAAAACTGTATTTTAGTTTTATTATATTTTCCAGTTGTACATTCACAGGTCATATAGTATATACAGTGATAAAAATAATTATTTAATCCCCTGCTGATTTTGCTTGTTTGCCCTCTGACCAAGAAATGACCAGTGTATAATTGTAATGGAAGGTTTAATGTAGCTGTGAAAGACAGAATAACAACAAAATAACCCTCAAAAGCCCTCTGCCCCAAAGTCACTGCTTGATGAAATAAGTATTTGATCCCCTATCGACCAGCAAGATTTAAGGATCCCAGAGGTCTTCACTGTATGCAGGTAACAAGCTGACATTAGGAGTCTCCTCTTTTATACAGGTCCGGTAATAACCCACTTATTACCGGACCTGTATAAAAGACACCTCTCCACAGATGCAATCAATCAGATTCCAAACTAGCCACCATCGTCAAGACCAAAGAGCTGTCAAAGGATGTCAGGGACCAGATTGTTGCCATGCACAAGGCTGTACCAGGCTACAAGGCTATCGCCAAGTAGCTTGGTGAGAAGGTGACAACAGTTGGGATGACACTTTGCAAATGGAAGAAACACAAAATAACTGTCAATCTCCCTCTGTCTGGGGCTCCATGCAAGATCTCACCACGTAGAGTTGTAATGATCAGAAGAATTTTGACAAAGCAGCCCAGAATTACACAGAAGGGAACTTGTCAATGATCTCAGGGCAATTAGTAACGCACTATGTCGTGAAGGACTCAAATCTTGCAGAGTCTGCAAGGTCCCCCTGCTCAAGACAGCACAAGTACAGTCCTGTCTGCAGTTTGTCAATGCACATCTGAATGATGCAGAGGGAAACTGGGTGAAAGTGTTGTGGTCAGATTAGACCAAAATTGAGCTCTTTGGCATCAATAAGTAATGCTGCCTATGACCCCAGGGACACCATCCCCAACATCAAACATGAAGGTGGACACATTATGCTATGAGGGTGTTTTCAAACTAAGCGTACAAGATACCTTCCCTTCATCGATGGGACAATGTATGGGATGAGGCACCTCCTTCCCTCAGCCAGGGCACTGAAATTGATTTGTGGATGGTACTCCAGCATGACAATGATCCAAAACACACGGTCAAGGCAACAAAAGAGCGGCTAAAGAAGAAGCACATGAAGGTCCTGGAGTGGCCTAGCATGTCTCCTGACCTTAATCCAATAGAAAATCTATGGAGGGAGCTAAAGGTTCGAGTTCCCAAACATCAGCCTTGAAGCCTTACTGACTTGGAGAGGAACTGCAAAGTTGACTGAAATCCCTCCTGAGATATATGCAGACCTGGTGGCCAAATACAAGAAACGTTTGACCTCTGTGATTGCCAGCAAGGGTTTTGCCAAAAAGTACTAAGTTATGTTTTGTTAGAGGATCGAATACTTATTTCATTTATTACAATTCACATCAAGCTCTCACTTTGGGGCACTGTTTTTTGTTGTTATTCCATTATAGACTGGTCATTTCTTGGTCAGCAACTGAGCAAAACCAGAAACATGTATGTGTCTGTGTGTGTAAAAATCAACCTGACATGAAGGCATTAAGCACATTTGTTTTGGTACAATGATTTTAGACTGAGGAATGGTGACAGACCTTTATAGACCTTTTTATATGGTGTACAGTATTGTTGGAGCTATGATGTTATACTGAGGGATGGAGATGGACCTTTCATATGGTGTACAGTATCTCCTCCTCATTTGTTGGTACTATGATGCTGTACTGAGGAATGGAGATAGACCTTTCATATGGTGTACAGTATCTCCCCCTCATTTGTTGGTACTATGATGTTATACTGAGGAATGGAGATGGACCTTTCATATGGTGTACAGTATCTCCTCCTCATGTGTTGGTGCTATGATGTTATAACAAGGAATGGAGATGGGCCTTTCATATGGTGTACAGCATCCCCTCGTCATTTGTTGGTACTATGATGTTATACTGAGGAATGGAGATGGACCTTTCATATGGTGTACAGTATCCCCTCCTCATTTGTTGGTACTATGATGTTATACTGAGGAATGGATATGGGCCTTTCATATGGTGTACAGTATCTCCTCCTCATTTGTTGGCACTATGATGTTATACTGAAGAATGGATATGGGCCTTTCATATGGTGTACAGTATCTCCTCTTCATTTGTTGGTGCTATGATGTTATACTGAGGAATGGAGATGGGGCTTTCATATGGTGTACAGTGTCTCCTCCTCATTTGTTGGTGCTATGATGTTATACTGAGGAATGGAGATGGACCTTTCATATGGTGTACAGTATCTCCCCCTCATTTGTTGGCACTATGCTGTTATACTGAGGAATGGAGATGGGCCTTTCATATGGTGTACAGTATCTCCTCCTCATTTGTTGGCGCTATGATGTTATACTGAGGAATGGAGATGGACCTTTCATATGGTGTACAGTATCTCCTCCTCATTTGTTGGCACTATGATGTAATACTGAGGGATGGAGATGGACCTCTCATATGGTGTACAATATCTCCTCCTCATTTGTTAGTACTATGATCTTAAACTGAGGAATGGAGTTTAACCTTTCATTCAATATACAGTCTCCCCTTCTCAATTATTGGTACTATGATGTTTTACTGAGGAATGGAGATGGATCTTTTATATGGTGTACAGTATCTCCTCCTCATTTGTTGGCACTATGATGTTATACTCAGGAATGGAGATGGGCCTTTCATATAGTGTACAGTATCTCCTCCTCACTTGTTGGCACTATGATGTTATACTGAGGAATGGAGATGGGCCTTTCATATGGTGTACAGTATCTCCTCCTTATTTGTTGGTGCTATGATGTTATACTGAGGAATGGAGATGGGCCTTTCATATGGTGTACAATATCTCCTCCTCATTTGTTGGTGCTATGATGTTATACTGAGGAATGGAGATGGGCCTTTCATATGGTGTACAGTATCTCCTCCTCATGTGTTGGTACTATGATGTTATACTGAGGAATGGAGATGGACCTTTCATATGGTGCACAGTATCTCCTCCTCATGTGTTGGTACTATGATGTTATACTGAGGAATGGAGATGGGCCTTTCATATTTTGTACAGTATCTCCTCCTCATTTGTTGGTACTATGATGTTATACTGAGGAATGTAGATTGGCCTTTCATATGGTGTACAGTATCTCCTCCTCATTTGTTGGTGCTATGATGTTATACTGAGGAATGGAGATGGACCTCTCATATGGTGTACAGTATCTCCTCCTCATGTGTTGGTACCATGATGTTATACTGAGGAATGTAGATTGGCCTTTCATATGGTGTACAGTATCTCCTCCTCATTTGTTGGCACTATTTATTTATTATTTTATTTATTTATTTATTTATTTATTGTATTTATAAAGCGCCAACATACTACGCACTATGATGTTATACTGAGGAATGGAGATGAGCATTTCATATGTGTACAGTATCTTCTCTTCATTTCTTTGGACTATAATGTTATACTGAGGAATAGAAATGTACCTCAACCAGTCCCAAATTGTATGCCTCACCTGCTCCTACCTTTCACCCTGTCCTGTACCTAAAAAGTCTCTTAACCCATCACTAACTTGATCCCATTCATCTGATCTCAGTAGCCTTAACTTAAACATTTGATTTACAACTAGCCCAATCTAACATTGTCAGGTAAAAATGAAAACTAGTTCCGCATTTGATAATTACAACTTACCTGTGCTAATATTCAGAGAACATTTGTCCTTTATAGTTACAATTTTGCTGTCATGTTCCATACGTTGATGATCACTTCTTACATACATTCCTTCACTTGTTATCCTTAACATTTCACCTTCTTCGGTAGAGAGACAATCACCTCTTACAAACATCTCTTCTTCTTCCTCTTTAATTGTCCTCACCATGTCAGCCTCCTCCATAATTTGCTGATCACTCCTCACATAAGTCTCTTCTTCTTCCTTTTTTATTGACTTTAGTAATTTACCTTCCACTTCAGATTGCTGTTGAAACTTCACATGACTCTCTTCAGTATCAGTTTTTAAAATAGTAAATTCTACACTCTATATTCAAAAAAAAAAAAAAAAAAAAAAGAGGAAAAAACAGAGAGAGAATTTTTTTCAGAATGGTAAGACTTAGTAAACTGAAACCACATAGAAACTTTTGTACTTAAAACTTTCAGCTTCACCAACCTGATAATGGTGGGGGATGGTGTGACCTTCCAGTGGACAATCCCGGGAATAAAGAGGACCTGTACATCTCTCTGGTGGGTTTCTGTTACTGAATCCATCTGTAGAAAACACTAGCACACTATAGCTGAATACCTTGTCTCTATGAGCCTGATGCACAAAGTCATGGTAATACTGCCGTCACCGTGTAGAGACAGAACACAACAAAATTACCTTTACTTGCAGCAGCAAGTACCGCAAGTTACGCTATTAGTGTGACCTGCGGTACTCAAGTAGTGCAACCATTACCATGTTAAGAAGTGTTACTAATGATAATGTTCACTAGTAACATTACCATAGCAAAGGTCCTGCAACTCGCGTACCGCAGGTAACTCGCTGTACTTACTGCCGGAAGTAAGGATAATATTGTTGTGCGCTGTCTGTACACAACAGTATTACCATGATTTTGTGCATCAGGTCCTATGTGTTTATCAGATGATGGGGAGGGGATCTAGGTGGACCCTCTGTACTGCACTCACCTCTACAAAAAATGAAAGTCTCTTCTTACCTGGTGATGTGAGGGGCGGCTGATTCTCCATCATGGTGTCCTTGGAGAGGGATTTAAGTCCTTCTACATTCTGCCACTCCTCCTTGGAGGAGAAGGATGGGACATTCTGACAACCTATAGGAACCTGACACACACAATGACACAGTCACCATCCAGACATCTCCCTTGCCATTACTGGGCAATGTCCAATAATTCCCAGCACTGCTCACCTCTCCCATCAGCAACTCACTGATCTTGATGATGAGTTGTAGAATCATCTTCTTCATGTTTCTCTCAGGTACCAGGAAGTGAGGTGGGGGAACTGTGATTGTCACCCGATCACCAGACTTCACAGGAGGAAATCCCTGTATTGAAAAAACACCAGCAATGTTACGGGACCTCCCAGAATCCTCCTCGCCTCTCTAGTCAGGTCTGTGTTTTATTAAAGTGATATGATACTCAAATTTCATCTTTGGGCTAAAACATTAAGCACAGAATAAAACTACTCAAAAAAAATATAAATGGTTTCTAAGTTGTTTGATGTGTTTAAAGTTTAAGTTTCCTCTTTACCCAGGAGCAAACTGATAAGATTGCTGTTCTACAAATATCAGATTTTATATATACACTTATCTATATTTTTTTAAAGTAGAAGAACGAATTGTGAAATCACTGCACCACCTGTTGTATAGTTACAAATTACATCTTCATTTCAAAATATTTCCACAACATAAAACCATTTAAAGGACAACTGAAGTAAATTGAATATGGAGGCTGCCATATTTATTTCCTTTTACACAATACCAGTTGCCTGGCTGCCCTGATGATCTATTTTCCTGCAGTAGTGTCTGAATCACACCAGAAATAAGCATGCAGCTAATCTTATGAGATTTGACAATAAGGTCAGAAACACCTGATCTGCTGCATGCTTGCTCAGGGTCTATGGCTAAAAGTATTAGAGACACAGGATCAGCAGGACAGCTAGGCAACTGCTATTACTTAAAAGGAAATAAATATGGCAGCCTCCATATCCCTCTCCCTTCAGCTGTCCTTTAAAACCACAAATAATCAATCCCCTGCTTGGTCACCAATATTTTTATATACATGTCATATACAAGTGCATACAAAAATGAGGCAAAACCTATACATTAAGAAACGGCTCTGCGCAATCTTGCATTCACTTTATATGGTGTTTTGAACCCGGGTTTGCTAATTGAAGTGGTTCAGATAGAGCCATGGTATGACATATATATGAAAATATTGAGGCCCAATTTGCACCTGAACAGGAGGTGCTATGATCTGGCCTTTCTTTCCCCCACTTTGAATTCCTAGTTTATGTAGTCAAGGCACATGTTGTGTGGATGGTGCGGCACATAGTTGGTGTTAATCTACATTATTGCTCAGGAATTACTTCATTACAAGACAGTCTGATAATCTGCCCAGCAAAATTTAATGATGTCTTTGGTAGTTTGTGCTGTGCCGAATGATTCAAAGCATAGATGCATTTTGGAGTTTTATACCACTTCAACTACTTTCGGACCGCCGTTGTTGAAATCTACGCCCTGTTTTGATGCTGATCTGGTTGCCAGGGCGTAGTTTTCAACTCGCTGCTGCTGCATGCATCCACTATTTTCGACGTTCCCGCCGCTGTCTCCCCGCCGTCTCCCGTTGCAGCTCACTTGCTCTGCCTGTCTGTATGACAGCAGAGGTCCTGTGAGGGGGACAGGGGCCAATTTCAATGGCTCCTGGACCTGTCTTTCAATGTAAACAACTCCCTTTGGGTTACATTAAAAGACACAGTCAGGAGCCAATGAAAGTGGCTCCTGACCGACTCAGAGGAACTCTTGCCATCATAGAGACGACAGCAAAGTGGGTGGCCCACGTGCGGCGGTGACGGCGGTTTCAGTGGGTATGTGCGGCAATTGAGGGGGCAGAGGCTGCTGGTACTTAATTGCCTAAAGTAAAGCTGTAGGGAAAGAAAATAACCTTGGAGGTAATTACCTCGGGAGGGATAATCCTCTGAATTCTAATGAGGATTCCCCTAACCTCTTCAGCCAGTTCGTTCCAGTGCTGGCTCCCCCACAGCGACACTAACAATTACATTTACATTCGGCGGATTACGCAGGCGCACCAGCGTCTTCCCCCTCGGGCTACAGTGGACCCAATTGGGTTCGTCTGTGCCTGCGCAATAGAGCAAACCTGATCGTGCTCAGTTATTTCCACTGGAGCTCATCAGAAAGCCGTTACTGTGCCTGTGCACAACGCTGACAAATGGCGACAAGGGAATTTTGGGGGGAGCCAGTGCTGGATCCCCTCTAGTGAGGAGGAAGCTTCATCAGGATCCAGAGGCTTCCCCATTTAGAACATAGCAAGGAAATGACTACCTGCAAAAGAGTGCAAGCCCCACTTGTGGGGTCGAATACACACCGAGCATACACATGACCTGTCTACCACTAGAGGAGGATGTTGGTTTCCATTAACAGCTTGCATGCAACCTATTAAGTACTCGTCCCTCTCACTGCGAAGAAGTCAATCCTCCATGGGAGGAGCCTAACACTAACTAAATCCTAACCTATGTATATGCATAGCCTGGGTGCGGCTAATCAAATAAAATCGAAAATTGCGCAAAAGGTGGATCAGCGCAACACCAGGCCGCCTCCGAATGGCCTCCATCAGAGATGCGCTGAGCCCCCCCAGGAACTACAAACGCACCTTGAACCCAAACAGAAGCTCTGCATATACAACAAAAGCATTTTGCGCAATTTTCAATTTTATTTGATTAGCCGCACCCAGGCTATGCATATACATAGGTTAGGATTTAGTTAGTGTTAGGCCCCTCCCATGGAGGATTGACTTCTTCGCAGTGGGAGGGACGAGTACTTAATAGGTTGCATGCAAGCTGTTAATGGAAACCAACATCCTCCTCTAGTGGTAGACAGGTCATGTGTATGCTCGGTGTGTATTCGACCCCACAAGTGGGGCTTGCACTCTTTTGCAGGTAGGCACTAGTCTGTTTTTAAGTAGCGCTGCTCATTTCCTTGCTATGTACTAATGTAATTCGTTTTTGGTCAGCTGCTCCCACTTAATAGCCATGCTTTTGGTGTATATGCAGAGCTTCTGTTTGGGTTCAAGGTGCGTTTGTAGTTCCTGGGGGGGGGCTCAGCGCATCTCTGATGGAGGCCATTCGGAGGCGGCCTGGTGTTGCGCTGATCCACCTTTTGCGCAATTTTCAATTCCCCATTTAGAGGCATACAGGTTTGCTTTTTTAGACATAAAAGTGATGTCATGTGACCCTCCCACATTATTACTCACCACCAGGGACATGCTGGTGGGTACAAAATTGCACCTGTTCATTGGTAAGCACAGGCCGAACCATAAAGTGTTAACTCACTTGTGTCATCACCTCTCATGGCTGAGCTGCACGCTGCTCTCCATCTACCTGACACTTCCACCTTCACAGCCAGAAAGTGGTAGTGTCAGAAAGATGGAGAGCGGTGTGCAGCACATTGGCAAGAGGTGGCAACAAGTGAGTTAACACTTTCTGCCATAGCCTGTGCCCACCAACATTAGGAGTTCAATTTGGTACTCAATGGCTCATTATATTCCACCCCCCAGGTCAAGTGTGTGTGATTTTTTTAATAAGAGTAATGCCATGTGACCTCCCTGAATCCTCCTCACCTCTCCGGTCAGCAGGCAGATGATCTCCAGGGTGAGGTTGAATATCCTCTCAGTCATGTGACTCCAGTCCTCTTCCATCCTCACTGGTGTGGTCATGTGATCCATACAAGAAGTCTTTATCTGTAAGCAGATAACAACATGAGAATTGTCTAGACTGCAGGAATCTGAGCTGTATTAGGGCAGGGAAGTGTTACATGTGCCACACACTCTGCATCAATATTCGCTGAGTGTTATACCTTATATTACAGTAAACCTGAAGTAAAAGAACAAGACAAGGCACTAAGCACCAGATCCATAGAAGTGGAGATCACCCACATCAGAGCTAAGGTGCAGGCTGTACAGAGAAGCCTCAGGGACAGTCCAGCACATAGAGGCGGGGTGTAAGACACAGGCAGGGACAGCAAACACTGAATGGCACAACCACATGCTGTAGCTTGCATTGTGTACAGGAACATCATGTGGGATAAACCCTCCCAAATGATAGGAGATCCCACAGAAGGTTACAGAGATAAGTTCCTGTAGGACGTCTACATCCAGATGAACAGACAGGCTCTAGCCAACCAACCGGCTATCAAGGTAGTAGACAAGGACCAGAAGACAACAGTGGTGACAAATGTAGCAGCTCCAAGTGACAGCAACATCAGGAAGGAGTCGTCATTTTTTTTATTTTCAGTGCTTCAGCAAGCAAGCACAGACAATTTTTAAACTAGCTCAAAATAGACAGTGCTCAATATGCAGGGATTTGCATGCAATAATCACACACAATCAAACAGCTTGCACAGGAAGCATAGGTCTCACCAGTTAATGCAGGTACAGAACTGATAGTGAGCTCCTCTGATCACATCTGTCCAGCATGAATGATACTGCAGCATTGCAGCCATGCACAAGCAAGTCACAGATGACAGGCAATTCCCTCAGTTATCAGACAGCTGCTTACACAGGAAGCATAGGTCTCACTGGCGGGTGCTTTTTAGGTAATCCACACAGGCTCAGAGTATTGTGCAGATAGCAATCAGGCTACAAATGGCTGCCAGTGGCTCACGGGTCTCTAACTGATATATGACACATGTGCCCGCCCACTTTCCACTATAGCTGCCTGGATACACAATACAGCAAGGGCCAAAAACAGGTTTACTATAACAGGAGTTCGATTATATCAGGGTTTACTATACCAGACATTATTCCTAAATAATTATAATGGTGCCCGGCCAGGACCTGGACATTTAGTTTACTATACAAGAATGTTTACTATATCTGAGTTTATTATATCGAGATTATACTGCATTGTCGTCTTACCTCTACTGCTGCCAGTCCCAGCAATGTCACTTCTGTATTTACTCCTCATCGATAGCTTCCTGTATTTGGTTTCCATTCCGCATAAATAAGTGACACCCCCATCTTGTGGGGAATAGAGGAACTGCAACCCTCATATATTTGTTCCAAAGTCAGTATTTGTACAGTATTGCGTTCATTATACTACTATATCAGACGTGGGCTTCAGGACTGTGAATAGATATTTAGGCAGCATTCACATTCAGCGTGTCTTTAGAACAGAGCTCAAGGAGGAGGTAGGCGATATCTCCCTACACATACACGAGCTTTGCGACCATGTGGAGGACTTAGAATAGCGTACGAACTCGATCAATGAGGCCCTATAAGTAAGTAAGTGTCAGCTCGATGAACAAGCTGTTAAAATAGAGGCCCTGGAGCTAAAATTGGAGGACTTGAAAAATTGAAGCAGGCGAGCCAATATGCGCATTAGGTGCCTCCCTGAAATGGTGTCGGACGGCAGGGCACTCAATCTGTTTAGCACGCTGTTGCCTTATTTGGATCCGGCTTCGCTGAGAATAATCCATATCCATCGAGCACTTTTTCTCCTGAGTTTTCTCCAAGGTGATATTTTTCACAACTTGTCAATAAAACTGCAGTTTGAAGAGGTCTGAGACTCTAGATGACTTGTCCAGGTTTCCATCTACAATCCAGCTATTTGCGGACCTAGTCCCTACTACCATTCAGTGCCACAGAGCATTGCGGCCTGTCACCTTGTCACTGCAGAAGTCCCCGGTGCGGTATCACTGGGGCTTTCCATTCTCCCTCACCTTCAACCATGACGGGAGAACTTATGTGTGCCATTTGCTAGAGGAGGTATGTCGGCATCTTGAATTAGCTGGAATATCAGCAGAGCCCATGCCATCAACTCAGCTTCAACAGGGACAGCAGCATCCATCACGGATCTGGGCAACCAGGGCAGTCCATCTCAGCCGCTGAGTGACCTAGATTGTTCCTATCGTTTTGTCGCCCTGAGACACACTGTCACACAGATGAATATGCCTTCTTGCTGTTGCCACTCCAATCAGGTCACTTATATGCTGATCCCCCACCAATTGCCACACTACGGCCTACATTACAACAACGGACCCCGCACTTTCTTCTGATAGCACCACTGCCGCAACCTAATGTTATGCAGATCGCGGCTCAGACAAGTCGATTAACCTAACGATCCTCTCTATACCTACTGGCAACCATGTGCTTCTCTGAATCATCGCGTGAGAGCCTCCATCTTTGTCCCTTCCTCAGAATGTTTTCTTCAGCAGATCACTTACCCTTTTACCTAAGGCTACTATCGGCTGATGGCCTGGCCCTACAAATATGACCAAGTTCCAACTTTCACCTATTCTGCACGGAGGCTATAGTCTGTTAGCCTGGCTAAGTAACCGCACTTCCACATCCGCTGTTCAACATCCAGTAAGACCCTTTGGCCATTGGGTCTATATCATACTAGGCCATAGGCTAAAGACTAATACCGGGAAAGCAGGTATCTTTTAGGCATGACATTTGGTCTACTTAAAGCTCTATGAACCATATGGTCCAGAGCACAATGGCGTTGGTCACTTCTATCATCATCCTCGATACCCACTGCTTCACCACTCTGTGACCAGGTCACTTTCATGTTGGCAGGGCTAGATTTGTACTCTTTACTGCTCAAGGCCACTGTCAGCTGATGCCCCCCCGCCCCCTCCAGTATAAATAGCCAGATGACCTCCCCCCTCTAGTTTAGATAGCCAGATGACTCTTCCACCTATCTCCAGTATCGGTAGCCCGTTGACCCTTCCCTCCAGTATAGGTAGCCAGATGACCCCCCCTCCTCCATTTTAGATACACTGATAACCCCCCCACACACACAAAATAGATATCCTGATGATCCCCCCCACCCCCTTCCGTATTGTGGTTGGCCAATAAGACCGCCATTACAGGCCAATTCATTGGACCAGATCCAAATATATGTGCAGTTCAACACACCCAATTCCTGGCATACCAGGAAGCTCAGGAAGCCCAAACACTGAACAAAGTTCTACAAATTCAGACTAAAAACCTCCGACCCCCTTAAAATCTACAGAGAATTTGCAGATTGCTATCAAACCCTATACTCAGCTAAACAGGACAGCTCTGGTCCACCCCAGATTGGCTCTTTCCTCTAAACCCTCACGCCTCCTTCCTACCTACGCCCTGACAAAGCATCTACCCTTAAAGTGGACCTGAACTCAGAGCTTCCTCTCTGCTCTAAAAGATACACAACAGCATAATAACCTTTAAACAAAAAAACAAATCTTTTGATACAAATCCTAAAATAAATCTGCACTGTTTCTACGTCCTGATTCATGGAAGCAGACATATTGTTATCATCCTGTGCTTTCTAATGAGCTTATCTGCCATCTCTGCCATAGGCAGTCATGTGACACAGGGGAGAGTTTAGATTACAAATTGTGATTAGACACAAATGAGGGGGAATTAAACAGTCTAAACTCTCTAAATACATACAAAGTGCATTTCTCTCTGTTTTCCTTGTGTCCTGTGCAAGAGTTCAGGTCCACTTTAATCTACCAGTTGAAATCTTTCATGAAATCAAAAGGCTCAAAAGTGGGAAGCCCTGGTACCTGATGGCCTCCTGGCTCTCTATTACAAAAACATATTCTACTGCGCGTTGATGGACCACTGCATTCAGCACTCACTATTCAGCATTTCTTACCTACACTAAAATATATCGTAATGTCTAATAAGTTCACTACAAAAAAATATTATAAAAAAATATACTCGCATTATGATGACCTTTTTATGTAATGAACCACAGCCACATCTCTACAGTGCAGAGCCATACTTTCTTTATCAGTGATAAATCCATATACATCATGTTTGATGACTGAAAATAGCTCTAAACTCACAGTAACTATCCCTTTGCTCTTTTCTCCTAGAGAAGATTTCTTGTGTGTCCTCTCCCACGGGCAGCCCACTTTTCTGTGTGTAACACTCATGTACAGCAGCCCCTCTTTCATGTACAACTCCCTTGTGTAGCAGCTCCCCTCTTCTAGCAGCCTCCCTTTTCCATGTGCAGCCTCCTCTTCCATATGCAGCAAACCATCTTCCATATCCAGCCGCCCATAGCCAAGGCCTTTGTGGCCTTCCCAGGAAACCGGCCCTGAGGGCTACTGTCTGGAGTAAAACCTCTCTGAGTCTGGCCGTTTGTGGCGTGAATGCTCTGTATGTCACTCCTGAATGAAGAACTATTACAAACAAGGCTAGCACATCTTTATGAAAGGGTAAACTCTTATTCAAGCAGATGACGTCAACCAATGTTTTGAGACTTTGTAGTCTTGGGAAATACAAGTCTGTTAAATTTATATAAAGGAGCAATTGGGCCACAACAATGGCACCCAGGCATTACAACAGCCCCCACGACCCTTGTCATTGCAGGGGAAATTTGGGGGCTTCTCCTCCTTCCATCCGCATGCAGAATAGCACAGGGAGTATTATCTTTACCTACTTCCAGCACCGCAAATCTCCATGTATCTGTCAGGATTTCCCAGTATCCACCAATTTCCTCTGAGCACTTATGTCCCAATCTCCTCTGCATTGCTCACCTTGTATGGCGCATCCCCGCTCAGCTGAAAGGTGACAAAGTGTGTCACTACAACACTTGGTCACACCCAGGCCTTTGGAAGCCAGTCATATTACACTTGCTAGCTGTTCCAGTGCTGCGGGTCTCCTCCGTGCATCACAGCACCATCTCTCTGCTGCCATTCACCATCTACCTATCAGATGACCGTTGCAAGTCATGTGATCGGAATGGCAGCAGAGTGCTGATGCTGTGATGCATGGAGATCCACAGCGCTGGAAGCAGGTAAATGTAACACTCCCTGCGCTACTTTGCATTGTAGGAGGGGGTGGCGGGGATGTCTATTTACCGACACCCTGCCTGGTCCTTTGGGGGAGGGGAGGATCTAAGGGGCCCCATGCAATCTTTTTTTTGCAGGGGAGCCCCATACATGGTAGTTACGCCTGTCAGGCACTCTCTAAAAGTGAAGTGTTGACTGAGTCCGTCGGCTGCAGCACACTGAATACCGGACTGAACACATCACTTTTAGTGAGTGCCTGGATGCTATTGTTGTGGCCCCAATGCACTACCAGGGGAGTGTGCGATATCCATTAAAGTTGACTCCTGAAGGAAGGTGTTGGAAGATAGAGCAGGCAGGGCAGGGGGGTCAGCGACCATCTTGTTGGCTCTTTTTTTGCATCAGCTGTTGTGGAGTTCCTGTAGGGAGGGGAGGTTGCCGCCGGTGATCCTGTCTGATGATTGGATGATGAGCTGAATTTTGGAATTGCTCCAGGCTGGAGATACCAAACATCTCACATGTTTTATCGCATGCTCTAATGTTTGTGAATTGACATTTATGAGGTATTTACCACACTAGTCGGTAATTTTAGTTTTCCATGCGGTAACAGCCTCAGCGAATTCACATTTCACAAAATGTGTAGTAAAATCTTCTGTCTTCTTCTTCACAACATGTGGTGACGCTTAGTGAATTATAGCCTAGGTGAACAATCACACTTGTGCTGGAACCACAGTCAATTCCCTGCACGTGTTTTGGGGCATGTCATCTGCACTTTGCGTCCGTCTTAACGCATGCAGTTATTTACAGTAGCCAGTGATTTCAATGAAGAATCACATGCATTGTGCGGAAATATGGTGCAGGTGGGTGTATCTTTTTTTGAACGCTCTGCAGAATCGCAGATGCCTCCTGAAAATGCAGAGGCCCTGTAGAAAATCATTACATGCATTTTCGTATTGCGGCAAAACACTGCTGAGATGCACTAGTGTGATGGCTCACTAAGGTCCGGTAAAGGTGCCGTGCGCAGGGAGTGTACAGCAATTTTAGCAGTACTAGCGCAGGGGGCAGAACCAGCTGGTAACCCATTACCCACACGTGCATTACCGTGGTAATATGCACGTTACTATGGTAACACTTGTTACCCCATGCATTACCATAGCAACATGCACGTTAAACCGTTATATCACTTGAGGTTAATGTGTTAATGACTAATGCTCCCCAGCACCATTTAGGGTAAAATTGTTGTGCACTTCCTGCGCAGAGCAACTTTACCAGGCTTTAGTGCATCAGGCCCAGAGCGAGAAGTGTGAGCAGTTTTGCCCTTATTGTGCCCTGTGCTGTCTGACCCTGATGCCTGTTTGAAGACTCCCTGAATGGAGCAAATCAGAGGAACACCCCTCCAGCCCCTAAGCAAGTACAAGCTAGACTGCTCTTGTACGAGACGGCCGGTAGGGGGATACAGCGTCCCTCAATATCCCTTCCTGCCTCAGACAGCGAAATAGCCTGGTGGATTGACCAAGCCAAGTGCTGGCCTAGGGCATAGTTCTGCCCCTAACCCCAACCACTCTGTGCACCATCTGCCCTCCAGCATAGCAACAGAACATGCCGCAAGTCTAGCCCCAGCCTTGCAATTTTGCCCGAGGGATCAAATCCCTATGCCTCTCTGCCAACAGCCCTCGTATGTGTGTACAAGGCTTTAGGGTCTAATTCCACTAGAAGCAGCAGCCATTTCTGATTCAGGTCCCGAGTTGCTGTGAAGCTGCAGCCTGAATCGCCAAGCCGAGCCATGAACGGTTATAGGGATACGGTTGCGTGCTGCAGGAAAATGCAGTGTGCTCTGGATGGCAAGCCATTATAGGGATATAGCATAGAAATGAACAGCGCTACTTAAAAACAGATGAATGCTTACCTGCAAAAAAGTGCAGACCCCACTCATGGGATACAAATACACAATGAGCATACACATACCTGTCTACCACTTGGAGGATGTTAGTTTCCACTAACAGCTTGCATGCAATTTGTTAGGTACTCGTCCCTCCCACTGTCGAAGAAGTCTTTCCTCCATGGGAGGGGACCTAACACTAACTAAATCCTACCTATGCATATGCATAGCCTGGGCGCGCTACCAGTAAAATTAAGAATTGCGCAGAAAAAGTGGGATCAGCGCATCACCAGGCTGCCTCTGAATGGCCTCAGCTCAGAGATGCGCTGAGCCTCTGTTTGGGTTCAAGGTGCGTTTGTAGTCTCTGGGGGGGCTCAGCGCATCTCTGAGCTGAGGCCATTATAGGGATAGACAGCAATTTCCTGCCTCACTTGCATGTGTGAAGATGCTGCAAATCTGGATGTAGTGGAAACAGGCCCATTAGTGATTATCTCCACTAAGTCTAATCTCTCCTCTTAGCCCATTTACCTGATTACCTTCTGGACAGGCATGTCTGAGGAAGGCAATCACCAGTGAAACTGGTTTTTTTTTTTTGCTCTGGGGAACCCAGATACCCTCAATATTGCTGATGTCACAAGATGCTGATTTAGGCAGATGCAACATATATATAGATTTTCTGCCCTCCCTGCAGCCTCACAGCTTAATGGTTCGTTCCAGCCGCCGCCTCACATGTGATCGTTAGCTCTCACCTAAGCTTTGTATACAGGCTAGAATGTCACACAGGAAACTATTCTCATGCATAATGCTGCTCCCAAAGAGGTGCAGCACACAAGGGGCTTGATTCACAAAGCGGTGCTAACCTACTTTGCACGTCTAAAGTCTTTAGACGCGCTAACCAGGGTGCTAAGTAGGTTAGCACCGGATTTCTCAATCAGATCGTGCGCTAACTTTGCGCGCGTAAAGTTTTACGCGCGCAAAGTTTTACGCGCGCTAAGTCCCATAGGCTTTAATGGGCACTTCGCGCGGTGCGCCCTGTGCTCTGTGCAGTACAATAAAGTTTTGCGCGCGTAAAGTTTTATGCGCAAAAAGCTTGTTTAGACGTGCTAAGGGGGTTTTCACAGGCGTGCTAACAGTTAGCACCGCTTTGTGAATCAAGCCCAAGATGTCTGCCTGCAGTGTTATCACACAGGTGCATCTCAATAAATCAGAATGTCATCAAAAGTTAATTTATTCCAGTAATTCACTTGAACATGTGTACAGTATATTATGCAGATTAATTATATACAGAGTGATATATACAGTATGTTTCAAGTGTTTATTTCTTTTCATATTTCTTGATTATAGCTTACAAATAACAACCAAAAATTCAGGCTCTCAGAAAATTAGAATACGACTTATGAACACCTGCCGATACGAATGGCCCGCTGACCTGTAGCAATGCTGGAGCTACCCGTCCCTGACACCTGTTGGGACTCCCAGCCCTGTTTGGAAGAAGCAGTGCTTCTCTCATCTGCTCCAGTTGCCTTCAGCAATGAGCAACCTCTTCTCACCCTCACAGCTCCCCTTAGTGCTGGCTTCTCCTGCATGTCCCATGTAATGACACTGCACTCGGCTGGGGGAGCTCAGGAGGCACAGGGGGACACAGAAGAGGCATAGGGAGACATAAGAGGCACATGGGGCAGAGAAGAAGCACAGGGACACACAGAAGAGCAGAAGAAGCACAGGGAGGCAAAGGGGGACACAGTAGAGACAAAGGGGGCAAAGAAGAGGTACAAGGGGACAGAAGTAAGAAAATGGCGACAAAAGGAGGCACAGGGGGACAAAGAATAGGCACAAAGGGGACAGAATAGGCCTGAACGATTTTAGGAAAAGATTGAATTGCACGATTTCTGTCAGAAATTGCGATTTTGATTCAATACACGATTTTCGATACACAAGGATGGATCAGATAGCTCTATTGTGCAGCTTATTACTCCAGGAAGAGAATAATTAAGGAAGAGGCACGGGGGAGGGGGGGGGGGGCAGAAGAGGCACAGAGGGCAGAAGAGGCACAAGAGGGACAGAGGGCAGAGGAGGCACAAGGGGGACAGAAGAGGCATGGGGTGATAAAGAAGAGGCCGGAAGGGGACAGAAGAAGGCACAAAAAGGGCAACATGAGGCACAAAGGGGACAGAAGTAGGCATAGGGGGGTAGAAGGAAGCAGAGAGGGAAAAAGGAGGGCAGAGGTGACAGTGGCACATAGGGACAAAGTGGGGGCAGAAGGTGGCAGGGGTGTCACAAAAGAAGGGGGGGGGGGACGAGGCACAGAGGGACAAATACGGCACAGTGTTTCAACTTAAATTGAGATTGAGATTAGGAATGAACCCACAGTCCCTATCACAATCTTTAAAGTGTACCAGAGCTCAATCAAATAAAAAGATTTATACATACCTGGGGCTTCCTCCAGCTCCATCCACTCGGATCGCTCCCATGCCGCCGTCCTCCGCTGCCTGCAGCTCCTGTACCGGGTGCCGTCACTTCAGCCAGTCGGGGCCAGTCTACGCAGAAGTGTGTCCTCTACATATCTCTCCAGCAGCTGTTGGAGAGATATGCAAAGAGCGCACTTCTCTTACGTCAGACTGGCTCCGACTGACGGAAGTGATGGGACCCAGTATCAGAGCTGCAGACAGCGGCGTGGGAGCGATCCGGGCGGATGGGGCTGGAGGAAGCCCCAGGTATGTATAAATATTTTTATTTGATTGAGCTCTGGTTTCCTTTAAGCTGTAACACCTACGATTATTTAAAAAAAACAAATGTTGCCCTGTCAGTTCTGTATACAATAGGTTAACTAAGTGTGGAGTATACTAAACCCAATTAAAAGCTAGTCCTCATAGGGTCAGATAGGTTTTCTGAGCCACTGTCATACAAACAATGGGCTTGATTCACTAAACTGTGCTGCTACAGCAGCACAGCTTAATGACCATAGAGAGTGTTATAATTCCCTGCACAGCCAATTATGCTGTGTTTAAAAAACGCGCTTCGTTACATGTGACGATAGCTGCGCTGAACTCTCCCGGAGTCCGGGCGGGTCCAGTAGTTTCAAAGAACAGATATTGCTACACTTTGATTGGTCCAGTAGCCTGACCGTCAAGCTGTAGCAGCACAGCTTAGTGAATCAAGTCCAATATGTGTCTGTAGTATCACAGGTATACTCCAACAACATTACTAGAGTCCTAGACCAGAAATTTTTTTGTATAAAAATGTGTGTTTAAAGTTATATATGTTACGGCCAGAACCCGAAGTCTGGCCACTTCGGGTTCTGGCCGGTCAGTATGCGAAGTGGCCGGCTCATGCGGCCAATGTGTGAAACGGGCTTCAGTTTCGGACTTTGGCCGGCCAGAACGCGTTGTGACTTCACGTGGCCGGCCAAGTCCCGAAGTCCCGCTCACCGCCGCCAAGAAGCCCCGCTCACCTCATCCCCTGCTGCGGCTGCCGCTAACGTATTCAGACCTCTGATCAGGGCGACCGTAGCAGGGAGGCAGAGAGAGGCATAGCAGCTGCCAGCTCACGCGAGACCCGCTGGACCCGAACACTTCAATGCAGAAGTGACGTCATTAAACACTTCTTCTGCATTGGAAGTGTATGGGTCCGGGCGGGTAGCGTGCGCGCTGCTCTGCCTTTCTCCGCCTGGTGGTCGCCCTGATCGGAGGTCTGAGTACTTAGCGGCAGCAGGGGATGAGGTGAGCGGGGCTTCCTGGCGGCGCCTCCAGCAAAGCTCCCCCAGCCCAGTAAAGCTCCCCCCAGCCCAGTAAAGCTCCCCCAGCCCAGTAAAGTTCCCCCAGCCCAGTAAAGCTCCCCCAGCCCAGCAAAGCACCCCCAGCTATGCAAAGCCGCCCCCCCCCCCGACCATGCAAAGCATTTCCAGCCACGACCAGCCCAGCAAAGACCCCCCCCCCCCCCCAGCCATGCACAGTCCCCCAGCAAAGCACCCACCACAGCCATGCACAGCCCCCCCCCCAGCCATGCACAGAACACCCACAGCCATGCACAGCCCCCTAGCAAAGACCCCCCCCCAGCCATGCGCAGAACACCCACAGCCATGCACAGCCCCCTAGCAGAGCACCCACAGCCATGCACAGCCCCCCAGCAAAGCACCCACCACAGCCATGCACAGCCCCCCAGCAAAAAAACCCCCAGCCATGCGCAGCGCAGAACACCCACAGCCATACACAGCCCCCCAGCAGAGCACGCACAGCCCCCCAGCAAAGACCCCCCAGCTATGCACAGCCCCCAGCAGAGCACCCACAGCCCTGCACAGCCCCCAGCAGAGCACCCACAGCCCCCAGCAGAGCACCCCCAGCCATGCACAGCCCCCCAGCAAAGCACCCCCAGCCATGCACAGCCCCCCAGCAAAGCACCCACAGCCATGCATTCCACCTCATCTGTGACTAATCACCACTGTAATTTGATCTCTCCCCTGTGTCACCTGACTTCCACAGCAGAGCAGGTAATTTAAAAGCACAGGATGTTAACAATGTCTTCTCCCAAGAAAGCAGGATGTAGACACACCGCAGATTTATTGCAGGATTTGTATCAGCTGTAATTAAATGCTTTTCTTAGTATGCTGTATCTTTCAGAGCAGAGTGGAAGTGCCATTCATGGTGCTGGACAGGACCCGGGATGTTCTGGAATTTGTGCGTTTTGGACTTTGGCCGACTGACTTTGGCCGTGTCTAGAATTGGCCGGCCAATGTCAGAAATTCCCAGCATTTTGGACTTTGGCCGACGTCAAATCGGCCAGTTCTAGAAACGGCCGGCCAATTCTAGAATTGGCCGATTTCTGGTTTTGGCCGTAACATATACAAAGAATAGATATATATGTAAATTACATACAGTAGAACAGAGTTATAATCAGCACTCAAATAAAAAATATTAAGAAACATAAAGTATTGGTGATCAGAATGACATAAGCAAAGTATGATTTCTGTACATTACCATCCTCTCCCTCTCTTCCCAGCCATATGATATGATATCTGGGATGCAGCAAGCCATCTGTGGAACTACTGGGCTTATTCATACACTAAATCCTAGCTGGTATACTTCCAGTTACCCATAATCCACCTGTGAGTCACATGACTCTTAGAATCGCTACCAGAATCCACATGGCTCTCGTCTGCAAATGAATGAATTTGAAGTCAACCTAAGACAATAAACCAAACAGATTTATACTTATGGAAACAACTTGTAATAGTGGGAACACCAGGGGATTGAGAAAATAAGGCTCTCCAACCTTATTCTAAAGGACCATAAATAGTGGCCTATATCTTACCTATATAAATGAATTCATGTGCACCATGCCAACAAAACAATCAATGAAAGGAAAAATAACAAGAATTGGCTCTTGGGTGCATGAGAATTACAACATTTTATTATTTATAAACAATCAAAACAAACCATATCATTAGAAAAACCACACATATGTTAAAAAAACCCTTTTAAAAAAAACACATGGAGGCAAATTAGCACCAAGCGGGGCTGCAGTCCCCCACATTTATACACCTGGGGATTCTTCCTGTAGTGCATGGGTTCCCTCAGTGCCCATTTGGTCCTGTCCATTTCTCTGTTTTCAACTCTGGTTGAGTCCCCAGCTGAGGCAGTCAGGGACTGCCAAGCATGCATGGCCCTGTTCATGTGCCTCCTTGGTCGTGCTCCCATGGCCAGGAGTGTTCTGCATCTGCGGAGTTACAAGAATTCCCCTACTGCAGAGGGGTAGAATGTTCCCACCCACGGAAGCATGACAAGGAAGGAGCATGGCCAGGACCCTGCATGCCCAGTAGTCAGTGCCTACCAGTGGGAGAACAACCAGGACCGGACGGACACTAAGGAAGCACATGGACTACAGGAGGCTGGTGGAAGCCCAGGTACGTATACATCCTTTTGTTTTATTTGTCTCAGGTGTACTTTACCCTTCTCTGTAACAGTAACAGATCAGACGAGGTCAGCAACTGCAGATAGTTATTCTCACAGTTACTCCAGTTCATGAGAAAGCTGTGTACACAGCCATGAACCCTAAAGGCAAATGCTTCACTTTCTATTACTATGCAATAAAGATATATCTATTTGTCCTTACATCCGTGACGTCTCTGGTGAATAACCAGGCCTGCTTTCAGAGCAAACCATTTCCCACACGCTGAACATGGAAAGGGACGCTCACCTGTGTGAGTTTTCTGATGTCTCAGAAGGTAACATTTATCACTAAAACCTTTCCCACACTCTGAACATGAGAAAGGGAAGATGCCTGTGTGACTTCTCTGGTGCCTAAGAAAATTTGCTTTTGTACTAAAACCTTTTCCACATTCTGAACATGAGAATGCACGCTCCCCTGTGTGACTTCCCTGGTGTGTAAGAAGGCTGCTTTTATAATGAAAACATTTCCCGCACTCTGAACATGAAAAGGGTTGATCGCCTGTGTGACTTCTCTTATGAAGAACCAAGCTTTGTTTACGAGCATAACAATTCCCACAATCTGAACATGAAAAAGGCTGCTCCCCTGTATGAGTTTTCTGGTGTGCAAGAAGGTCACGTTTCTCAATAAAACCTTTCCCACACTCAGAACATGAGAAAGGATGAATGCCTGTGTGACTTATCTGGTGTCTAAGCAACATTTGTTTCTTAAGAAATTTTCCCCCGCATTCTGAACATGAGAATGGACGTTCCCCTGTGTGAATTCTCTGGTGTCTAAGAAGATTTCCTTTCATACTAAAACCTTTCCCACACTCTGAACATGAGAATGGGCGCTCACCTGTGTGACTTCTCAAGTGTATAAGAAGGAGTCCTTTCGCACCAAAACTTTTCCCACACTCGGAACATAAGAATGGGCGCTGATCTGTATGACTTTTCTGGTGAGTAACCAGGCTTGTTTTCTGCGCAAAACATTTCCCACACTCTGAACATAAAAAAGGACGCTCCCTTGAGTGGTGTTTCTGGTGTCTAAGGAGGCCTATTTTATGATTAAACCCTTCCCCACAGTCTGAACATGAGAAAGGATGGGCGCTTGTGTGACGTGTCTGATGTGACATCGGTGCTGTATTCCTCGAATGAAGATGTTCCTCTGAAGAGTTCCCAACATCATGTCCACCTGGTGGGAAATTACATATTATGTTAGAAACTGTATTTTTGTCTTATGTTTTCCAGTTCTACTTTCACAAGTCATACATATAAATACATCTTATTCTCTACATGTTCACAGAGCTATGAAATGGAAAGGGGTCATAATATACCCCAGTCATGCAGGTGGTAAGCACATACGAATACACAGCACAACAAAATAAACTGTCACAAACTGGATTAAAGTTTTATTTTATTGGTGATAATTTTATATTAAGGAATGGACATGGGTCTTTCATAAAATGTACAGTATCTCCTCCTCATTTGTTGGTACTATGATGTTATACTGAGGAATGGAGATGGGTCTTTCATAAAATGTACAGTATCTCCTCCTCATTTGTTGGTGCTATGATGTTATACTGAGGAATGGAGATGGGTCTTTCATATGGCGTACAGTATCTCCTCCACATTTGTTGGTACTATAATGTTATACTGAGGAATGGATATGGGCCTTTCATATGGTGTACAGTATCTCCTCCTCATTTGCTGGTACTATGATGTTATACTGAGGAATGGAGATGGGCCTTTCATTTGGTGTACAGTATCTCCTCCTCATGTGTTGGTACTATGATATTATACTGAGGAATGGAGATGGGCCTTTCATATGGTGTACAGTATTTCCTCCTCATTTGTTAGTACTATGATGTTATACTGAGGAATGGAGATGGGCCTTTTATATGGTGTACAGTATCTCCTAATTTGTTGGTGCTATGATGTTATACTGAGGAATGGAGATGGGCCTTTCATATGGTGTACAGTATTTCCTCCTCATTTGTTGGTGCTATTATGTTATACTGAGGAATGGAGATGGGCCTTTCATATTGTGTACAGTATATCCTCCTCATTTGCTGGTGGTATGATGTTACACTGAGTAATGGAGATGGGCCTTTCATATGGTGCACAGTATCTCCTCCTCATTTGTTGTTACTATGATGTTATACTGAGGAATGGAGATGGGTATTTCATATGGTGTACAGTATCTTCTCCTCATTTGCTGGTGCTATGATGTTATACTGAGGAATGGAGATGGACCTTTCATATGGTGTACAGTATCTCCTCCTCATTGGTTGGTACTATGATGTTATACTGAGGAATGGAGATGGGCCTTTCATATGGTGTACAGTATCTCCTCCTCATTTGTTGGTGCTATGATGTTATACTGAGGAATGGAGATGTGCCTTTCATATGGTGTACAGTATCTCCTAATTTGTTGGTGCTATGATGTTATACTGAGGAATGGAGATGGGCCTGTCATATGGTGTACAGTATCTCCTCCTCATTTGTTGTTACTATGATGTTATACTGAGGAATGGAGATGGGTATTTCATATGGTGTACAGTATCTCCTCCTCATTTGTTGGTGCTATGATGTTATACTGAGGAATGGAGATGTGCCTTTCATATGGAGTACAGTATCTCCTCCTCATTTGTTGGGTACATGATGTTATTCTGAGGAATGTAGATGCACCTCACCCTCAGCTGGTCTTGAATGCCTCAGCTGCCCCATCCTTCACTTTGTCCAAAATCTAAAACTTTTATCCCATTACTAGCTTGCTCCTCCTCACTTCATCTCAGTAGCCTTTAACATTTCCTCTACAATTAGTCTCGTAGTCTAAGCTCAGGTAAAAATAAAACAATTCCAGCATTTAATGATTATAACTTACCTGTGCTAATATTCAGAGAACATTTGTCTTCTTTAATAGTTTTAATTTCATTGTCATCTTCCGTAGGTTGATGATCACTTGTTAAATACATATCTTCTTTAATTGTCCTCAACATTTTACCTTCTTCCATAAAGAGGGAATCATCTCTCACACACGTCTCTTCTTCCTTCTTAATTGCCTTCATCATGTCACCCTCCTCCATAGACTGCTGATCACTCCTCAGATACATCTCTTTTTCTTCCTCTTTAATTGTCCTCATCATGTCACCGTCCTCCATACACTGCTGATCACTCCTCACATATGTCTCTTTTTCTTCCTCTTTAATTGTCCCCATTATGTCACCCTCCTCCATAGACTGCTGATCACTCCTCAAATACATCTCTTTTTCTTCCTCTTTAATTGTCCTCATCATGTCACTGTCCTCCATACACTGCTGATCACTCTTCACATATGTCTCCTCTTCTTCCCCTTTAATTTTCCTCATCATGTCACCCTCCTCCATACACCGCTGATCACTCCTCACATATGTCTCTTCTTCTTTCCCTTTAATTGTCCTCATCATGTCACTCTCCTCCATACACTGCCGATCACTCCTCACATATATCTCTTCTTTTTTATTGACTTTATTAATCCACCGTCCATTGCAGATTGCAGTTGAAACTTCACGTGAGTCTTTTCTTTCTCAATATCAGTCTTAAATTTGAATTTCAAATCAGTAAATTTTACACCCTATAGTCAAAAAATCAAGACAAGGAATATTTTAGAATTTAAAGAGTTAATAAACTGAAACCAAATAGAATATCATTTTAAAGTGGTCGGAGTCAATTTAGAGTTTAAGTTGAACCTAAAGTGAGGAAACTTGCTTCAGGTTAGATACTCGCCTATGTAGACTGAAGGCTCTGGATACTATACAACCTTCCTGGTTCTCACTCCGTTCCGTTGTTCCACCGATGTCCCTGCTGAAGTTATTCAACCTTCTAGGTAAAAAACCTCTGTGGCACTCCTTGTGAAGAAGTCCTCATCTGTAGGCAGATAACAACATGAGAATTATGTAGCCTGCAGGAAGCTGGGCTGTATCAGGGCAGGGAAGTGTTACATGTGCCACACACTCTGCATTGTGGAGGCTGAGGGTTATAACTTATGATATTAAAGTAAACCTAAAGTTAAAGGACAACAATTGTGAAAAACTGCAAAATGTGAAATTCATGTGTACACATACGGTACTTTAACCATTTCAGCCCGCACGTATTTTTCAACTTATGCATCAGAGCAATTTTCACCTCCTATTCATTCTCCAATAACTTTATCACTAATTATCACAATGAATTGATCTATATCTTGTTTTTTTCCGCCACAAATTAGGCTTTCTTTGGGTTTTGCTAAGAATTTTTTTTTTCTAAATGCATTTTAAGAGGAATATTAAGAAAAAAATCATTATTTCTCAGTTTTTGGCCATTATAGCTTTAAAGAAAACCTGTAATTAAAAAAACCTCCCCTGGGGGGTACTCACCTCGGGTGGGGGAAGCCTCCGGATCCTATTGAGGCTTCCCCCGTCCTCCTCGGTCCCACTGCAACAAAGCTCCCCGAACAACGGGGATGACTAAATATTTACCTTCCCGGCTCCAGTGCAGGCGCAGTATTGGCTCTCCGCTCAGAAATAGGTGGAAATAGCCGATCACTGTCGGGCTGCTCTACTGCGCAGGTGCAAGTCTCCTGCGCCTACGCAGTAGAGCGAACCCGACATAGATCGGCTATTTTCGCCTATCTCCGTGTGGAGAGCCACAACAGCCCCCCCCGCTGGAGCCAGGAAAGGTAAATAAATCAGTGCTTATCCGCGCTTGTAGAGGGAGTATTCCGGGACACTTCAGGGGAGCCAGCGCTGGACTGCCTGCAGCTACAGGGGAAGGAAGAGCCTCATTGGGACCCTGAAGCTTCCCCCTCCCGAGGTGAGTACACCAGGAGGATTGTTTTTGTTGCAGGTTCTCTTTAAAATTAATACATGCTACCATAATTGAAACCTATGTATTTTATTTGCCCATTTGTCCCGGTTATTACACCATTTAAAGTGTGCCCCTATCACAATGTATGGCGCCAATATTTTATTTGGAAATAAAGGTGCATGTTTTCAGTTTTACATCCATCACTATTCACAAGCTTATAATTTAAAACATGTTCGTAATATACCCTCTTCACATGCATATTAAAAAAGTTCAGAACCATAGGTAACTATTTATGTTTTATTTGTTTTTTTAATTGTAATTTTTTTTTTCATTAAAAATTTTATTTGGGTAATCTTTGGTGTGGGAGGTAAACAGTTAATTTTAAAGAGAACCAGAGACGAAGCAGTCTCATGTATTTTACCATATTTATCAATGGGAACATGACAGTAAACACCTACTGTGCTCTTTGTTTCACACTTCACTGCTGAGTCTTCTAGTTATCAGCCCTGATAAAATCCCCAACTGAGCATTCAGTCTAGCTTTGCCCCGGAATGATTGTAGCGGAGTCAGTCTTTTGTGATGTCTTTTCAAGCCCAAGCCTGCCCCCGCCTGGCTCTGCTTTCCTGTTATGCATCCTCGTAGCAGGAAAGCAGAGCCAGGAGGGGGCGGGCTTGGGCTTGAAAAGACATCACAGAAGACTGACTCAGCTATAATAATTCCGGGGCAAAGCTAGACTGAAAGCTTAGCCGGGGATTTTATCAGGGCTGATAACTAGAAGACTCAGCAGTGAAGTGTAAAACAAAGAGCAGGGTAGGGGTTTACTGTCATGTTCCCATTGATATATATGGTAAAATACATGAGGGTGCTTCGTCTCTGATTCTCTTTAAATGTAATAATGTGGGTTTATTTTTGAAAAAAAATGTATGTAGATGTAGTTTTACTATTTGGCCACAAGATGACCACAGTGAGAGATTTTTTTTTTTTAGCCCTGAAAGCAAAGTGCTCTCTTACAGGAAGCATATGGAGGACTTTGTTTGTCAGAAAGACAGCGGCTTCTAATGAGAAGCCGTCGGTCTTTCTACCGAGGACTTAGATCAGTGAATGAGAACTAAGTTCCCATAAATTGATCTCCTGGCTAACGGGGGCCGGCACGGGAGCGCGCAACAGCACAGCAGCAGCCGCCTGGACGTGACAATCACGTCCAGGTGGCTTAAATAGTTAAATAAGCACATTTCTCTCAGATTAAAATGAATTGTAAATTAATTTGCTCCTATGTTCCTGTTGAGTACAGTAGGCAGTAGAAATCTGACAGGTTTTGAACTAGTCCATCTCTCAATAGAGGATTCTCAAGACTTTCTTTATTTTCAACCCAGTTACTGAATGGCATTTGCTCAGTCCAACTGCCGTTATAGTGTATAAATGAGTAGGGAGGCTGGCCAGCATCCTTATATAGATCCTTTCTAGGGATTGCTTTTGTAAAGAATAAAGTAAATGCTGACAATCCTGCATGAGGAGATGGACTTGTCAGATGTTTACTGCTTACTGTAAGTGACTGGGACATAGGAGAACAATAGTTTGTATTACATTTTAATCTGGGTGAAATGCACTTCTTATGAGTATGTACATATACAATTTAAATATTTAAATTTTACACAATAGATGTCCTTGAAAGAGCAAGACAAGGCACTAAGCACCAGATCCATAGAAGTGGAGATCACCCACATCAGAGATAAGATGCAGGCTGTACAGAGAAGCCTTAAAAGGAACCTGAACTGAGTAAAATGAATTAAAATAAACACATGACGTAGCTGCAAACGAATATTACATACTAGCCTCACCGTCAGTTCCTCCCAGAAGCTCACCATTTTCTTCTTTCAGTGGTCCCTTCCAGTTCTGACAATATCTTGTCAGAACTGAAATATACCAGTTGCTGTCAGTTATATATCAGCTGCTGTCAGTTACAACTGAATGTGTAAGGTAATGTCCATGTTTCCTAATGGCTCAAGTGGGCGATATTACAGTTTAACAGTGTGCTGACCAGGAAGCTGTTATGGATTAATGGCCATTTTCAAAATGGAGGACGGAGAATTCCATTGATCACAGTGGACAAACAGGACGCAGGAGAGGAGAAAGAGATTGATGAGTAGACTACATGAGAGGTGTGTATGTTTATTTTGACTTTTCATTTTCAGTTCAGGTTCTCCTTAAAGGAAACCTAAACTGAGGAGGATATGGATTTTTCCTTTTAAAATAATACCAGTTACCTGACTCTCCTGCTGATCCGGTGTGTCTAATACTTTTAGCTACAGCCCCTCAACAAGCATGCAGATCAGGTGCTCTGACTGAAGTCAGACTGGATTAGCTGCATGCTTGTTTCAGGTGTGTGATTCAGCCACTGTTGCAGCAAAGAGATTCGCAGGACTACCAGGCAACTGGTATTGTTTAAAAGGAAACATCCTTATCCCTCTCAGTTTAGGTTCTCTTTAAGGACAGCCTAGCACATAGAGGAGGGGTGTAAGACACAGGTAGGGATAGCATACACTGAATGGCACAACCACATGCTGTAGCTTGCATTGTGTACAGGAACATCTGCACAGCATGTGGGATACACCCTCCCAAATGATAGGAGATTCCACAGAAGGTTACAGAGGAGAACAGGGCTAAGATCATATAGTGTAGAACGTCTACATCCAGATGGACAGACAGGTTCTGGCTATTCAACCAGCCATCAAGGTAGTAGACAAGGACCAGAAGACAACAGTGGTGACAGATGCGGAAGCTCCAAGTGACAACATCAGAAGGAGGAGAATGAGGAACTGGAGAACTACCAGAGCCTGAGAGAGGAACTAAAGAGGGAGACGACCAAAGAGGTCCCAGTGGTGGCAGGAGTAGTCATTGCTTTCACTCCTAAGCTAGGAGATTGGCTCCAACAGATGTCAGGAACATCAGAGCTCTCTGTACTGAGAAGTGCAGTGATAGGAACAGATAAGACTCTGTGCAGAACTCTCCAGCTCACAGGCCTCTGGTAGAGGAGCTGAGGATAAAGAAGACATAATCTATACACTGATCCATATACTGTATGTGTGTAACAGCTGCTGCTAGTGTTGGGGGAGGGATATGAGGGTTACTGGGTGTAAATATCAAATACTCTCTTCTTACCTCCTCTGTCGCCAGTCCCAGCAATGTCTCCTCTGTACTTCCTCCCTTTTCATCTACGGCTTCCTGTCTTTCTTCCTTTCCATATAAAAAGTGACATCACCATCTTGTGGAGAATAGGGGAACTGCAGCCCTCATGTATTTGTTCTATAAATTCAGAGTAACCAAGCAGCTCAGGGTGACCCAAACTACTTAGTAGTAGTGCATTGTGGGTAACCACAAATGTTCATTTATAAAGGAATTACTGCAAATTTCTTTCTGTTTTAAGAAGGCAATTACACCAAGCTTTGCTTTTTTAGTAGGAGGGCTTTTTGTTTCCTTTTATCCCCCTATGCATTCCTAGTAGTTTGGGTCACCCTGAGCTGCTTGGTTACTCTGTTGTACTCGTCCAAGCCCTATTTCATACAGCCTTATCAATCCCTGCCATGCACTGATGAGGACCAAAAGTCCGAAACAGGCTGTCTACATGTGGGTTTGATATGGCTGTGTAAAACTTAAAGCTATAGGCTTGCTATAAACCAGCGGTTCTGGATGCTTGCTTGGCTTAACAAGGGCGAAAAGGGATAATTTGCATATTTAGTAGTAGTGCATTGTGGGTAACCACAAATGTTCATTTATAACTGAATTATTTCAAATTTCCTTGTTTTAAGAAGGCAATTACACAAAGCTTTGTTTTTTTAGTAGGAGGGCTTTTTGGTTCCTTTTATCCCCCTATGCATTCCTAGTAGTTTGGGTCACCCTGAGCTGCTTGGTTACTCTGTTGTACTCGTCCAAGCCCTATCTCATACAGCCTTATTAATCCCTGCCATGTACTGTTGAGGACCAAAAATCCGAAACAGGCTGTCTACATGTGGGTTTGATATGGCTGTGTAAAACCTAAAGCTATAGGCTTGCTATAAACCAGCGGTTCTCGATGCTTGCTTGGCTTAACAAGGGCGAAAAGGGATAATTTGCATATTTAGTAGTAGGTTATTGTGGGTAACCACAAATGTTCATTTATAACTGAATTATTGCAAATTTCCTTCTTTTTTAAGAAGTCAATTACACCAAGCTTCTATAAATTCGTATTATGTTCAGTGATGAGATGTGGGCTGCAAGGAATCTCAGCATTAGAAAAGTAATTTATTTTAGTTTCATACTGTGTGGAAAGGCATTTGTTACTTTGGAGGTTTTATTGTTGTTCGCAGGGGCGTATCTGGGTGTCTGTGTCTTCCATTGCGCATAAATAAGTGATACCATCTTGTGGAGAATAGAGGTACTGCAGCCAACATGTATTTGTTCGTACACCATACTATTAGGGCTCGATTCACAAAAGCGTGATAACTGCTATCACGGCAGTTATCACGCGATCTGACGCACACGTGATCGCGCACAAACGTTTGTTTATCACGCGGAGTAATCTCTTACGCGAGCAAACCTTCACGCGGCAGATCGTGTGATAACTGTCGTAATAGCAGTTATTACCTGAACTCAGAAGTCCTTTCTGCTGTAAAAGATACACAACAGCACCTTTAAACAAAAAAACAACAACTTTTTTTTGTTACAGCCGATACAAATCCTGCAATAATTCTGCACAGTTTCTACATCCTGATTCATGGAAGCAGTCATATTGTTAAGCTTTGTCGGCAGCTTTTTGGGAAGTGCCATCGCTGGATTGGGGGTGCTGAGGAGGACTGGGGAAGTCTCTGCAGGTTCCAGAGGCTTCCCCCTCCTGAGATAAGTACGAACTAGGAGCACTTTGTTTTCACTACAGGTACACTTTAAAGCTGAACTATCGCAAATACCTTTAAAAAGGCAAATTACACACAGCTCACTAATATTATAAATGCAAAAGTTTGGATTTTTTTTTATCACACAACAATGGCTGAACGGATTTCAATGACATTTGGCACACATAGTACAATACCTGGAATAACATATAGGATCATTTTTATCCCCATAACCAAAAAGTGGGCAGAGACAAATACAAATTTCACTAAGAAAATGTAAACTGCAGCCATTCTTTCACAGTTATTGGCAGGGTTCTTAAACTTTGTACAGTTGGTCACTGGGTGACTGGGATTAATATTCAGAAAAGTGGGTGGAGCCTACAGCAGCCAATCAAAATTCACCTATTGATTTTTAAAGGGAGTATTTAATTGCTGCCATTCTTGCACTGTTAGTGGCACAAACCTCAAACCTGGTACAGTTGGTCATTGGGTGACTGGGGTTCAAATTCAGAAAAGGGGGTGGAGCCACAGCCATTCAGATTTGTTTCATTTCAATGCAAATTATTGATGCCAAAGACCGCAAAGCTCACAAACTAGCTAATTGAGTAATTGTGTGTTAGGGTTAGAAAAAGTGGGCGGAGCCAACACCAGCCAAATACACACCCGGGCTACGCCGGGCCCTCAGCTAGTAGTGATATATACAGCATTTATTTCTTTTCAATTTGTTGCTTGTGGCTCACAGATAATGAAAACTCAAAATTTTGACTCTCAGAAGATTAGAATACAGAAAGTCCCAGACATACAAACTACCTGTCGATATGAATGGTCCGCTGATCTGTCGCAATGTTGGGGACTCCCTGTCCTGTGATTCCCCAGAGCTTGTCCCATCTGCTCTGGGTGCCTCCAGCGATAACTTTACACACTCACAGCTCCCTAGTGCCAGCTTCTCCTGCATGTCCCGTGTAATGACGTGATCAGGAGGTGCCAGCTCTGAGGAGGAACAGCGAGAGTGGGAAGAGGTCGCCAATAACTGGAGGAACCCGGAGCAGGTGAGCCAAGTGCTGCTGCTTCCACTGCACATACTCTGCACTGGGCTGGGGGAGCTCAGGAGCTACAGGAGGACATAGAAGAGGTGCAAGGGGGCCCCAGGGGACAAAGAAGGGGCACAGAAGTAAAAAGTAGGCAAAGGGGAACAAAAGGAGGACAGAAGGAAGCAGAGGACAGAAGGAGACACAGGGGGACAGAAGGAGGCACGGGGGGGGGGGGGGAGGGGAGAGGCACAGAAAAGGCAGGAAGGGGAAAGGAGGCACACAGATGGGAAAGATGTAGGCAAAAGGGGACAAAAAGAGGCACAGAAGGACACAGGGACCACAGGGTAGGGGGCACACAGGAGGTACAGGGGACAGAGATGGCACAGTGTCCCTACTTAAAGGGAATGTCCGAGCTGCCCAAACAAAATGACACCTACTTACCCGGGGTGCAGTACTGCCTGCGCAGTTTACACTCCACACCACGTGCGAGTGATTGACAGCCGTAGAGGATGACCTGGTGAGGGCGTCTGCACCGTCAGGGACCGGGAGCCAGCAGCTGAGAGCGGAGCTGAGGTGAAAGACATAGCGGCTGCTTGGGGCTGGAGGAAGCCCCGGGTAAGTAGGTGTCATGTTTTTGGGCAGCTCAGATATTCCCTTTAAGAATGGATTTAGGTTGAGAATGTACCTGCAGCATCTATCTTGTTTGTTAATGGGGGGCTACCTGCATTATACTGTACATGACCATTTGAAAAAAATTACTGAAATGTTTTCTTCAATAGGTTAACTAACTGTGGAGTGTACTAAATCTAATTATGAGCTAGTCCTTGTAGGGTCAGTGAGAGCGGTTCTACAATAAAATAACTAGTCATAGACCAGAATGTTTTTGTATAAAAATGTATTTGTGAAGGTGAAATATACAATTATTGAACAAATATTACATAAAAGGTTATAATCAGCATTCAAATAAACAATATCAGGAAACAAAATATTGGTCATCAGAACTACACAAGCAAAGTATAATTTATGTACATTACCATCCCCTCCCTCTCTTCCCAGCCATATGATATGATATCTGGGATGCAGCAAGCCATCTGTGGAGCTACTGGGCTTATTTATACACTGAATCCTAGCTGGCATATTTCCAGTTACCCATAATCCACCTGTGATGTGCTGATAAAAAGTGGACAGAAGCGGACATAGTGTGAATGTGGCCTTACATCCACTGCCAGAATCCACATGGCTTCCAGTTACAAATGAACTCATTTAAAGTGAACCAGAGACAAATGAAACAAAAAGGATCTATACTTACCAGGGGCTTCCTCCAGCCCACTATAGACTGTGGGCTCCCTCAGTGACCATCCGCTCCTATCCGTTCCGCCACAGGCAGCCCAGGTAAAGTCCAAACTGAGCCGGTTGGGAACTACTGTGCATGTGCAGCACTGGTTGTGCGCCTCTTTGGTCGTGCTCCCATGGTTGAGAGCATTCTGTGCCTGCGTAGTTAAAAAGCCTTATAGCGGTCCTGAACTCAGAACTTCTTTCCTGCTCTAAAAGATACGCAACAGCATAATAACCTTTAAAGAAAAATATTTCTTTGTTACAGCTGATACAAATACTGCAATAAATCTGCAATGTATCTACTTCCAGCTTTCATGTAAGCAGACATATTGTTAACATCCTGTGCTTTTCAATAAGCCTCTCTCCTGTGGCAGCTGACACAGCTAAGGGATCAAATTACAACTGATGATTAGACACAGATGAGGGGGGATTCGACTGGCTATACAGGCATGGGCAAACTTGGTCCTCCAGCTGTTAAGGAACTACAAGTCCCACAATGCATTGCAGGAGTCTGACAGCCACAGTCATGACTCATAAAGGCAAATGCATTGTGGGACTTGTAGTTCCGTAACAGCTGGAGGGCCGAGTTTGCCCATGCCTGGGCTATACTCTCTACAGAAAATACATACAGGGTGCATTTCTCTGTTTTCCTTCTGTCCTGTGCAAGAGTTCAGGTCCACTTTAACCTACTGCAAAGGCGCAGAGTGCTCCTGACCACCGAAGTTCGAGCAGGGAGGTGCGCAGCCAGAGCCGTGGATGCCCAGTGATCAGTGGCTACTGGGGCTAATAGCAGAAGAACAACCACGACCAGATGGACACAGAGAGCACATGGACTGCAGGGGGCTATTGGAAGCCCCAAGTAAGAATAACATTTTTTTTGTTTTATGTGTCTCAGGTGTACTTTAACCTTCTCTGTAACACTAACAGCTCAGATAAGGTCAGCAGCTGCAGACAGTTATTCTCACAGTTACTCCAGCTCACGAGAAAGCTGTGTACACGGCCATGAGTCCTAAAGGCAAATACTTCACTTTCTATCACTATACAACAACAATACATCTATTTGTAATTACAATACTTAAAAAAATGACACCCAAATAATAAATATAAAATATTCCTTCTGAGCAGTATGTCCATTTATGCAGACAGGCATGCCGGCTGGCAGACAGATGGACCGGTGATTGTATCTCTGGTGTAAGCGAACCTGTGCAGTATTGCAAGACCCTTAAAACAGGGGCGGAGGCCCTCAATGCATAAAAGATAGGATAATATTGCTGTTTATATTATATATAGAGACTTAATCTTACCTTTCTTGAAGAATTGAACCCAGTCTACTGAAAAAAAGTCTTTAATTATTTCAGCACATAATAGTCAATTTTAAAAAAAATTTAAGTTGAATTTTTTTTAACAAAAGTTTCAAATGACTGGTCTAAATTCTTCAAGAGAGGTAAGATTCCGTCTCTGTTTATAAGATCATCAGCTTTATTAGCCTATCTTTTATGCACTGGGTGCCTCCGCCCGTTTTAAGTGTCTTGTCATACCTCTTTAGAGGTGAGTTTTTTAGTTTGTCTTAAAGAACATTTGGAACGCGAGCACCCAGTTCCTGCTACAGACCTGGAAAACTGAGCGGGGACGGTTAATGTCCCGCCTGCTCCAACGTTGCTTGCAAGGATCTTTGTGAGTGCTGTATATACATCCTTAGCATTTTGCTTTTCTGAATCTTACAGGATTCTGCACCATTGGGCTCCTGGTCTCCTTATGTCTTTTAGATGAGCCTGGGGTTGTTGTTGATGACATAAGCTATCCGTACAGTATTGTATATTCTCATACCTCTCCTGTATTCAAAAACAAAAGTTTGCTTTCTTAAAACAGAAAAATTTGCGATAATTCAGGTTGGAGTGAGCTTGAGATGTCTCCCAGTGCATCACTGCTGAATATATGCAAATTACCATTGTATTTACATAGGCTTTCGCTGCAGTTTTTACACATATAAGCCTATATGGTCTGTTATGGCTTAACCACTTAAGCCCGAAGGGTTGTTTATTTTTTTGCATCTGAGCAACTTTCACCTCCCATTCATTTGCCAATAACTATATCACTACTCGTCACAATGAATTGGTCTATAGCTTGTTTTTTCCGCCACCAATTAGGTTTTCTTTGGGTGATACATTTTGCTGAGAATTAATTTATTATAAATCCATTCTAAATTTCCAGCATTCTACCCCTGAAAAGGGTGTTCCTTGGTTTATCACAGCATTGACTTTATTACCAAAACTTTTCCCACACTCTGAACATGAGAGTCGTTGCTCACCGGTGACTCCAATGGTGAAAAATCAGGTTTCCTTTCTTAGGAAAACATTTCCCACTTGCTGAAAATGGAAAGGGCTGCTGCTCACCTGTGTGAATTTTCTGATGTCTTAAAAGGTAGCATTTATCACTAAAACCTTTCCCACACTCTGAACATGATAAAGAAAAGATGCCTGTATGACTTATCTGGTGTATAAGAAAACTTCATAATTATACTTTATAATTAAAACATTTCCCACAATCCGATCATGAAAAAGGCCACTCCCCTGTGTGAGTTTTCTGGTGTCTAAGAAGGTCCCATCTCTCAATAAAACATTTCTCACACTCTGAACATTAAAAAGGTCACTCGCCTGTGTGAGTTTTCTGGTGTCTAAGGAGGTCAAATTTCTCTTTAAAACTTGTCCCACACTCAGAACATGAGAAACGAAGGATGTCCGTGTGAGTTCTCTGGTGTCTAAAAAAGTTAATTTTCTGATGAAATTTTTTTCCACACTCTAAACAAGAGAATAAATGCTCCCCTGTGTGTATTCTCTGGTGTCTAAGAAGATTTCCTTTCATACTAAAACATTTCCCACACTCTGAACATGAGAATGGGCGCTCACCTGTGTGATTTCGCTGGTGTCTAAGAAGATTTCCTCTCCTACTAAAACCTTTCCCGCACTCTGAACATGAGAATGGGCGTTCACCTGTGTGACTTCTCTGGTGAGTAACCAGGTTTATTTTCTGAGCAAAACATTTCTCACACTCTGAACATGAAAAAGGCAGCTCCCGTGTGTGACTTCTCCGGTGTCTAAGAAGGTTTCTTTTATGAATAAAACATTTCCCACAGTCTGAACAAGATACAGGATGGATGCCTGTGTGACGTGTCTGATGTGACATCGGAGCTGCATTACTTGGATGAAGATGTCTCTCTGAAGAGTTCCCAACATCATGTCCATCTGGTAGGAAATTACATACTGAATATATATGTATTACAGACACACAACAATACTCGCACATATTTGGCACCACTTTCACCGAGCTATTACATGGAAATGGGTCAAAATATCCCGCACGTGCACAAATGGGTGGATTTCTGAACCCTTCTCCCTAGGCCAAGGTACTAGACAGGGGTGCCCCCTCTCTCCCTTATTATATGCACTGGCGGTGGAGCCTTTGGCATGCCGTATTAGATCTCACCCACAGATAGTCGGTTTCCAAACAGATGACACGGAGGAAAAGCTTAGTCTCTTCGCAGACGATACAATACTTTGTTTGGCAGACCCAGGACCCTCTCTTACCACTGCTCTAGACACTATAGAAGAATCTGGGTACTACTCAGGGCTCCATCTATATAAATCTAAATCTGTCCTGATGTATGTAGACCCACCTTGACAACGAGCTACACTAGTAGATACTCCCCTCCAATCCTTTAAGTATCTCGAGGTACAAATACTACTCAATCCCAAAGCCTATCTCCATGTGGAGGTTTTCCCACTTATTCCCTATGTACAAGGAAAGTGCAGGGTATGGTCTAAGCTGTACCTAACTGTAGTGGGTAAAATAAATGTAATCAAAATTATAATTCTTCCTAAGCTACTCTATGTCCTGCATCACTCCCCAGTCTATGTCCCTCTAGTTTTCTTCAGACGTCTCCGTTCTGTGATACTCTCATTTATATGGAACTCTAAAAGACCTAAGGTGAAACATGCTCTCCTGATCAACCCTAATGAAATGGGAGGCCTGGCATTAACTTCGGTACAACAATACTACACTGCCACTCAGTTACAGCATATAGCCTCCTGGTTTACTAACAATTTATATAATCCTGAGACTGGGATATGTAATGGATGTATCTAAAGAGAGTGTTGCACTTGATCTGCTTAGGGAAGCCCCCCCCCCCCCCATAAGTTATCCAACACAATTCTTACACAAGCCTTGCAGGTCTGGAAGCGAATTGGTGGCCTTTACTCCCAAAATGGTTACGACTTCCATAAACCTTTATGGCAAAACCCTCACTTACCGGAACTAGCCAAAGTCCCAGACCCTCATTTTGGCAACGTAATGGCATAACCTTCCTTGGGCAGATCATAGTCCAACAAAAACTAATAGACAAAAAAGTGACAGCGCTCAAGGATGCACCTGAGATGTAAGCCTACAGAGGCAATGCAGAGCCCCTCTGGAACTAAATACATGCCTTGAATACAAAACAGATGCAAATTGTGTGCTAATTCTAATCTAAAATTTTGAAAGTGGATGTGAAGCAGTGAATGCAGCTAGCTACTAGTATACTTACATTCAATTTGCACAGTGGGAGACATGGCAGCGCTTTCAAACAAAACTTCTACCTGAATGATTTATCTGCATTGATGTGCAGAGCTCCAATAACTGGATTACATTACACAACTAGCACTCACTACAGGCAAAGGGGGGTGTTAGCTTCAGTGATAATGTGTGCACAAATTATTACCTAATAGACTTCCCCACGGCGGTGACGTACCCCTTTGGGGAAGACCTAACACTAATCTAACGATAAAAACATAATAATCCTCGTGCTGCTTATCTAATAAATTGTATACACATTTCATAGAACAAACAGACAAAAAAGTGACAGCGCTCAAGGATGCGTTAGATTAGTGTTAGGTCCATAGCTAATTATAAACTCTTTCAGGCAGTGAAAAAAGAAAAGGAGCACAGCACAAGTGTCTGTATGCTTGCTACTGTATATTGCACGTTTATATCATCATGTCATCTCTGGTACACTTTAGGCCTGGGTGTTGTCACCTCACCTCCCATTCAGGCGGGGACACGCCACATAAGGTGAAGACGATGGTGTTAGATTGGGGCAATGGAGCTGATCTGTGGGAAATAGTCTGCCAAGCCTAACACCGCCATTATCTGATCCAGGAAAGGAAAATTACTGAAGGTAAGTATACATTTTTCCAGTTTCAGCATTTCATGATTATAACTTACCTGTGCTAATATTCGAAGAACATTTGTCTTCTTTAATAGTTTTAATTTCGTTGTCATCTTCCATACTTTGATGATCACTTATTACATACATATCTTCTTTATTTGTCCTTATCATTTCACCTTCCTCCATATAGAGACAATCATCTCTCACATACGTCTCTTCTTCTTCCGGTTTAATTGTCCTCAATATGTCATCCCCCTCCATACAATGCTGATCACTCCTCACATACATTTCTTCTTCTTCCTCTTTAATTGTCCTCATCATGTCACCCTCCTCCATAGACTGCTGATCACTCCTCACATATGTCTCTTCTTCTTCCTCTTTACTTGTCCTCATCATGTCACCCTCCTCCATAGACTGCTGATCACTCCTCACATACGTCTCTTCTTCTTCTTCTTTAATTGTCCTCATTATGTTACCCTCCTCCATAGTCTGCTGATCACTCTTCACATACGTCTCTTCTTCTTCCTCTTTTATAGACTTTATTAATCCACATTCCACTGCAGATTGCTGTTGAAACTTCACATGAGTCTCTTCCTTCTCTTCAGTATCATTTTTTAGATCAGTAAATTCCACACCCTATATTCAAAAAAATCAAGACAAAGAACATTTTAGAATTGTAAGAGTTAAAGAGACACTGAAGCAAAAAAAATAATTATGATATAATGAATTGTATGTGTAGTACGGGTAATTACTAGAACATTAGTAGCAAAGAAAATATTCTCATATTTTTATTTTCAGTTATATATATTTTTTTTTATAGCATTGCATCATTCTCTAATTTTTGCAGTTAACACTACTCAGCATTCTAAATGATTTTACAGAGCAGGCTAGTGAACTTTTGAACTGTCCTCTGCAGGAACAAAAAACCAACACAGTTAGAGACACTTGAGATAACAAGCTTGAGAAGACAGAGCTCTCTGCGACTTTGAAAATCGTGGAGCTCAATGGCTCTTTTGTATAAATAACAAATGGAGTTACTTAACTCTTCCTGTACTGGAAACAATATCAGACTTATGTCTCTGCTCCTAATGTTTTATTTCTTAGCTGTACTACACATACAAATCATACAATTTTTTGGGGGCTTTAGTGTCTCTTTAATAAACTGAAACCAAATATAATTTCATATAGTTTGGAGTCACGGTTGAACTTTAACCCTCCTGGCGGTTTAAAAAAATCCGCCAGGGGGCAGCAAAGTAGTGTTTTTGAAATTTTTTTTTTTCATGTAGCGAGACAAAGTCTCACTGCATGATAGCCGCTGCTCAGTGGCATCCCCCCAGCCCCTCCGATCGCCGGCGGCGATCGGAGATCAGGAGATCCCGTTCAAAGAACGGGATCTCCTGGAGGGCTTCCCCCGTCGCCATGGCGACAGGCGGGATGACGTCATCGACGTCGTGACGTCAAAGGGGACTCCCATCCACCCCACAGCGCTGCCTGGCACTGATTGGCCAGGCAGCGCACGGGGTCTGGGAGAGGGGGGGGGGGGGGGGGGGGGGGTCGGCCGCGTCGCGATGAATAGCGGCGGATCGGCGGGTAGCGGCGGCGATCGGATGCTACACGCAGCTAGCAAAGTGCTAGCTGCGTGTAGCAAAAAAAAAAATTATGCAAATCGGCCCAGCGGTGCCTCCCGGCAGCATAGCCCGTGCTCAGCACGGGCCTACCGCCAGGGAGGTTAAAGGGAAGGTTCAGGGAGGGTGGGTAAAAAATAAAAATCAATTTCCACTTACCTGGGGCTTCCTCCAGCCCGTGGCAGGCAGGAGGTGCCCTCGCCGCCGCTCCGCAGGCTCCCGGTGGTCTCCGGTGGCCGACCCGACCTGGCCAGGCCGGCTGCCAGGTCGGGCTCTTCTGCGCTCTAAGGCCCGGAACTTCTGCGTCCCACGCCGGCGCGCTGACGTCATCGGACGTCCTCCGGGCTGTACTGCGCATGCGCAGTAGTTCTGCGCCTGCGCAGTAGAGCCCGGAGGACGTCCGATGACGTCAGAGCGCCGGCGTGGGACGCAGAAGTTCCGGGCCTTGGAGCGCAGAAGAGCCCGACCTGGCAGCCGGCCTGGCCAGGTCGGGTCGGCCACTGGGAGCCTGCGGAGCGGCGGCGAGGGCACCTCCTGCCTGCCATGGGCTGGAGGAAGCCCCAGGTAAGTGGAAATTGATTTTTATTTTTTACCCACCCTCCCTGAACCTTCCCTTTAAAGGAATACTGTAGGGAGGGTCAGGCGAAAATGAGTTGAACTTACCTGGGGCTTCTAATGGTCCCCCGCAGACATCCTATGCCCGCACAGCCACTCACCGATGCTCCGGCCCCGCCTCCGGTTCACTTCTGGAATTTCAGACTTTAAAGTCTGAAAACCACTGCGCATGTGTTGCCGTGTCCTCGCTCCCACTGATGTCACCAGGAGCGTACTGCGCAGGCACAGATCATACTGGGCCTGCGCAGTACGCTCCTGGTGACATCAGTGGGAGCGAGGACACGGCAAAGCAGGCGCAGTGGTTTTCAGACTTTGAAGTCTGAAATTCCACAAGTAAACTGGAGGCGGGGCCGTAGCATCGGTGAGTGGCTGTGCGGGCATAGGATGTCTGCGGGGGACCCTTAGAAACCCCGGGTAAGTTCAACTCATTTTCCCCCTACAGTATTCCTTTAAAGTGAACCTGAAATGAGGAACCTCGCTTCAGGATAGATACTTACCTATGTAGAGGGAAGGCGCTGGATACCAGAGCTTTCCTGGTCCTCACTTCATCCTGTCATTGCACCACTGCCTCCTGTTGAAGTTATTTGACCTGCTAGGTATAAAAAACTTCCTAAGCACTCCTCGTGTAGCCTTCAGGAATACTTGCAACCTGAGTGCTTGCAAAGACAAGCACATCCATACTGCACATGCACGAGTCTGGGCTCCCAAGGAGTACCTAAAACACAGCCAGCCATGCAACTTCGACGGGGAACAGCACTGAAACAATAGAGGTGGCCAAGGACTGGGAAAGCTCTATGCCATCCAGAGCCTTCCTTCTCCTTAAGTAAGTATCTAGCTAAAGTGAATTTTTTGTTACTTCAGTTTTGCTGTAAACCCTCAGTTGAAACTACCTGGTCATGGTGGGGGATGGTGCGATCTTCCTGTGGACAATCCTGGGAATAAAGAGGACCGGTTTGTCTCTCTGGTGGGTTTCTGTAAATGGATCCATCTGTAGGAAACATACACACTGGCAGCATTCATTGTTTCTATGGGTTTATCAGATGATGGGGGATCTAGGTGGACCCTGCATACTGCTCTCTCATCTATAAGAGATTGAAGTTTCTTCTTACCTGGTGATGTGAGGGGTGGCTGGTTCTCCATCATGATGTCCTTGGAGAGGTCTTTGTGTCCTTCTACATTTTGCCACTCCTTGGAGGAGAAGGTTGGGACATCCTGACAACCTACAGGAACCTGTGACACACAATGACACAGTCACCATCCAGACATCTCCCTTGCCATTACTGGGCAATGTCCAATAATTCCCAGCACTGCTCACCTCTCCCATCAGCAACTCAGTGATCTGCTGGATGACTTGTAGAATCTTCTTCTTCATGTTTCTCTCAGGTACCAGGAAGTGAGCTGGAGGAACTGTGATTGTCACCTGGTCACCTGACTTCACAGGAAGAAATCCCTGTATTGAAAAACCACCTGTAATGTTATGTGACCTCCCAGAAGCCTCCTCACCTTTTTGGTCATGTCTGTGTTTTATATATCAATATAAGATGAGTGATGTCATGTGACCCTCCCACAATATTAGCACCAGGTATGCTGGCAAATATGAAATTTAAATAACAACAAAGATTTTTCTTCTCCAAATATGAAGTAGAAACTGTAAGTTGGTTGGCACAGGCAGTGGCAGTGGAGTGTTAAGTAACCTTCCTTATGTCGCCACCTCACCAATGCGCTGCATGCTGTTCTCCATCTTCTGACACTTCTCCCTTAACAGCTGGAAGGCGGACAACTCAGTAAGAAGGAGAATTTTGTGCAGCACATCGCCAAGAGGCGGCAACATCTGTTGCGGCTCATGCCCACCAACCGCACGGTTCAATTTTGTTCTCACCTGCTCAGCCTTTTTCACCTCTCAGGTCAAGTGTGTATGTTTTTTTTTTTTCAAATAAGATTTATGTCATGTGACTTCCTAGAATCCTCCTCACCTCTCCAGTCAGCAGGCAGATGAACTCCAGGGTGAGGTTTAATAGCCTCTCAGTCATGTGACTCCAGTCCCCATCCATCCTCACTGATGTGGTCATGTGATCCATACAAGAAGTCCTTATCTGTAGGCAGATAACAACATAAGAATTATCTAGACTGCAGGAATCTGGGCTGTATTAGGGCAGGGAAGTATTACATTGTGGACTGGAGGCTGATTATTATACCTTATGACATTACAGTAAACCTGAATTGAAAGAACAAGACAAGGCACTAAGCAGCAGATCCATAGAAGTGGAGATCACCCACATCAGAGCTAAGGTGCAGGCTGTACAGAGAAGCCTCAGTGACAGCCCAGCACATAGAGGCAGGGTGTTAGACACAGGCAGGCACAGCATACACTGAATGGCACATCCACATGCTGTAGCTTGCATTGCGTACAGGAGGAACATCTGCACAGCATGTGGGATAAACCCTCCCAAATGATAGGAGTTTCCACAGAAGGTTACAGAGGAGAACAGGGATAAGATCCTGTAGTGTAGGAAGTCTACATCCAGATGGACAGACAGGCTCTGGCCAATTTACTAGCAATCAATATAGTAGAGTAGACAAGGACCAGAAGACTACAGTGGTGACAGATGTGGCAGCTCCAAGTGACAGTAACATCAGAAGGAGAATGAGGAACTGGAGAAGTACCAGCCTGAGAGAGGAACTAGAGAGATTCTGGAGGGCAGGGCCCGATTTACAGCTCAGGAGCCTATAGGCACATAAGCTCGGGTGCCCTTAACCCACCCCCTTAATGCATGCCACACCCCTCAAGTCACGCCCCCTTTTCTTATTAAAATGTGCCCCTTCATCAGCCCCTATAGCCAGATGTGCCTTCATTAGCCCCTATAGATAATCAGATGTGCCCCCATTAGAAAGTCATATGATCACCCATCAGCTCCCATAGTCAGGTGTGCCCCCATCAGCCGTTTTAGATAGTCATATGTGCCCCGTTTAGCCCCTATAGATAGTCAAGATGTGCCCCTATAAATAATCAGTTGTGCCCCCATTAGCCCCTATAGTCATATGTGCTCCTATTAGCCACTATAGTCATATGTGCCCCCCACAGATATTCAAATGTGCCCCCTTTAGCCCCTGCAGATAGTTAAGTGTGCCCCCATTAGCCCCTATAGATAGTCCAACGTGCCTCTTTTAGCCCCTATAGATAGCCAGATGCGTCCTCCATCAGCCCTTATGTGTAAAGCAGTATATAAGTTCCCTCCCTGCAGAGTGCGAGCGGAGCGTTAAGCATCAGAAGACTCACCATGTCAGACATGCCAGATGACTGCTTCTCTCACCTGCAGTGTGCCCAGCGTCATCTCCTACGTAACAGCGAGTCTCCTTACTGTGATGTGCCTGCACGTACTGGCGGCGGCTCGTCATAGTAAGGAGACACGCTGTTACGTAGGAGATGATGCTGGACACGCTGCAGGTGATAGAAGCTGTCATCCCTGGCATGTCGGACATGGTGAGTCTTCTGATGCTTAACGCTCTGCTCGCACTCTGCAGGGAGGGAGGGAAAGGACAGGGCACTTTGGTGGCTACCGAGCCACATCTTATTCACGGGCTCACCTGTAGGCACACGCCTGCAGTGCTTATGGGTATGTCCGGCCCTGATGGAGGGTGAAAACCAAAGAGTTCCCAGTGGTGGCAGGAGTAGTCATTGCTTTCACTCCTAAGCTAGGAGATTGGCTCCAACAGATGTCAGGAACATCAGAGCTCTCTGTACTGAGAAGTGCAGTGATAGGAACAGATAAGACTGTGCAGAACTCTCCAGCTCACAGGCCTCTGGTAGAGGAGCTGAGGATAAAGACATTATCTATACACTGATCCATGTACTGTATGTGTGTAACAGCAGCTGCTAGTGATGGGGGAGGGATATGAGGGTTACTGGGTGGAAATATAAAATTACCCTGACCAGACGTCCCATTTTACCTGGGACACGTCCCAGGCTGCAATGTGTTCCAGGTTATGCCCCACTTTTGACCGCCGGGTGTCCCATCTGTGGGACTCTGTGGCCCCTTGAGGTAATGTTTGCCTCATTTACCATTTGCAAAGTTGGACTAATCATTTTCTGCTGCGTTTCATGTGTTTGAGTTAACGGTAGTTGTATTTCATGTGTCAAAGGTAATGGTTTCTGCAGTTATTACTTGATGGTCATAGACACTGCATTTGTTACATTTGAGTTATTGTTGCAGCATTTGGCATTTTGGGGGATCATGATTATTAAATGGTATGCTAATACTGTAGCATCAGCAGCTTCTGCAGATTTCGCGCACAATCTAATCCTACCATAGTCATATGTCCTGCCATATTATTATGTATTTATATAGCACTGGCATCTAAGGCAGCACTTTACAGAGAATGTAGTCATGTCCTCCTTGGCAGACCTCACAATCGAAGCCGGCATAGTCAAAGTCTAAAGTCCCACCATATAATTTTTATGTATTTACAGTATGTAGCACTTGCATTTTCTGCAGCACTTTACAGTGTACATAGTCATGTCATGAACTGACATCTGTGATGCAAAACCTCCCATTTCACCACATCATTGTGGGAACACTGCTGTCTTGTGTGTTTGGGGAACATTGCCTAATTACCTTTACAGTCACTTTGCCTATCTCTGTTTTGGAAGGAAACTCTGGCCCGCTGCCTCAGAGTTACACTACAGTTCGCTTCGTCTACACACTATGTCATGGACACGCCCCCCACCACCCGTCCCAGGTTGAGCCGAGAAAAATCTGGTCACTGTAGTAAAATACTCTTCTTACCTCTTCTTCTGCCAGTCTCGGCAATGTCTGCTCTGTACTTCCTCCCTCTTCATCTATGGCTTCCCGTTTGTGTCTGTCATTTCACTGAATAAGTGACATCTTGTGGCGAAGACAGGAAATGCACCCCACTTGTTCAGATGTGGGCTACAAGGAAAGGACTGCGAATTGTCATATAGGCAGTGTTCACTCTTATCCCAGCAGATTTCCCCGTTGTTGTTTTTTTGTTTGTTTTTTTGCATTAACCATTTCTATGCTTTAACTATTTTAATTTCCAAGTTTTCTTTGTGTGTGAATGTTCATACCAATTTAAATGAAATTGCATGTAATTAACTTTTACATTGTATGTGATTTTGCGCCCAGGGACGTAAAAATAGACCCTGTAAGGGATGCAGCCGCAGGGGCGCCCGGAAGTTGCAGGGGGCCTCGTGGGGGGAGAAGTTTATTTTCCCTGTCCTGAGAGACTGACAACTAAGGGCACAGAGAGAAAAAGCTTTCTGCTCTCTGCACAATTGTTCTAATGATTGCATCTGCTCAGCCACTGATAAGGGATCATACAAGGCTTTGTAGAAAAAGATTTGTAGAGAGTCCCTATTCAGTGTGCAGCATGATTTTCTGTACAGTGCCCAGCCCCCAACCTCTCCACCCCTCCCGAAGTGTTGTGTACTGTAGTGATGCTGGAGGAGTCTGCAGAGCCCAGCCCCCAACCTCTCCACCCCTCCCGAAGTGTTGTGTACTGTAGTGATGCTGGAGGAGTCTGCAGAGCCCCGCCCCCAACCTCTCCACCCCTCCCGAAGTGCTGTGTACTGTAGTGATGCTGAAGGAGTCTGCTAAGCCAGTTCTTCTCCATCAGAGATGGACAGAGTGAATGCAATAAGCTGAGGCTGGGAGCACACTCGTCTGTCGGTTTTTTGCATGCAGTTTCTTCACATCATGTGTGTCTGTATGTGCGAAAACATGCACGTCTTATAACAGAAGCTAATGTAATTGATAGAGTAAATGTGTACAATGCTTCACTGCTGTCTGTTTTTATCTGCATAGGAATAACACTCAAGTGTGCACCAGCAAATTGAATAGCAATGGTTCTCAGTTTGCCTGTGCAGAAAGCCAGAGGAGGGGGCCCCATCCGAAGTTTCGCACGGGGGGGGGGGGGGGGGTTGTGATTTCTGGTTATGCCCCTGTTTTCACCAACTGAATGTGATTCTTCTGTGTTTATGTTGTTGACACTTGTTACACTATGTTGTAACTTTCAGACCCAAGCCGGTTTAAAAAAGGGCTCTAGGGTCTGTGTATTTCGCCGCCGCCCGCCGCATGTACTCAACACAAGCACGCGCGCACCCTCCGCACACCCGGCCGCCCGCTCACACACCCGCCTGGCTCCCTGGCCCCGTCTTCCTGTCTGTGTGAGGCTGGGTCCGTGCTGCGCACATGCGCAGTAGCAAAAAGCATGGACCCAGCTACACAGACAACTGTCCCTGCTGTACGCAGGGACAGTTGCCTATTATTATATAGGGTTGGCACACCATGGTCCATATGCAATTACCTTTTTCTCCTGAGTTATCTCCTAGGAGATACTTTTCATATTCTCTTTAAAATAACTTTTCAGCATTTCACAATTGAAAAAGTTCCCCAAAATTGGTGAAAAGTACCATCAAAATTATTCTGAGTATTTTCTTGCTTGCTGGGAGTTTAAAAGTAATTTTATAACAAGGTGTCAAAATATCACCTAGAAGAAAACTCTGGAGAAAAAGTGAATTGCATATGAAGCCATGTGTGAAAAAATGCAGCATTGCCAAGTGATTTAAAAACACAGAAAAAAAATTCGATCCCCCAAAAATACACAACAGAAGTCAAATGCAAAGCCAATGACTTGCATTAGATGTGTGGGTAACGCAAAATGGCAAAAATGCTAATTCTGAAGTGTGTGAATGGCCCCAAGCTCAGGAAATTACATTATTTTAGTGTTAGATTGTGTGGATAGGAATTATCTTTAGGGTTTTATTGCTATTCGGTGTCCTGATTTGAGAACATTTCCATCCTGTCAGTAGGGATAGAAACAGGCATTACTCCCATATACTTAGGATTGTGCTCGACCAGGACCTGGACATTTAGTTTGCTATAGCTGAATGTTTACTATATCAGCGTTTACTAGAACGAGTTTATACTGTAGTTACTTCTAGCATTACTGAATCTACTTTTAGTGCTGGAGGGATTTGTACTGTTCATCAACATTGTAGAATGCTCCACATGGGCGCGGTAACAAGTACTCGACCAGAATGTTTCCACCAAGGCCAGGCTGAGGCAGAGGCGAGAGAGGCTCCAGCCTCAGGGCGCAGTGTAGGAGGGGGTGCAAAACTCACTCAGCTATTATTCCCCTATTGTGTTTGAAACAGAGAGAAATAAGAAAAGGGGATACATGGCAGTGACTGCAAGCCAGATAACTAGAGATTAACCTGTTGCCGACAGTGTCACGCCGATGGGAGTGGCCGCGGCGCGAAGCCCCAGGACCGCCTAACGCCGATCGATATAAAGTCTTGGGGCTTCAGTTTGCAGGAGATCACGCGCATCTCCTGTTCCGCCTTCAGTCTCCAATTGGCGATCACCGCTCGGGAGACTGTTAGACAGTGAAACCACCGTCTAATTACATTGTACAGCACTGCGATCTGTAGCAGCGCTGTACTGGACACGGCTGTCCCCCTGGGGGACTAGAGAGCAATCGGCTCTCATAGGCAGAAGCCTATGAAAAAAAACCACTAGGGGGGTGATCAGACCCCACCAACAGAGAGCTCTGTTGGTGGGGAGAAAAGTGGGAAGGAATCACTTGTGTACTGGGTTGTGCGGCCCTGCAGCTTGGACTTAAAGCTGCAGTGGCCTATTTAACAAAAAATGGCCTGGTCTTTAGTAAAGTCTGTGGTCCTGAAGAGGTTAAGGTGTTATGGGGTTGGGGGCTCTGGGGCGAATCTTAGCCTAGTAGCAATTAGTGTGTGACCACTGGGGTTGGAAGGGATCGAGGGGCGCAATTTGATGTCTTAGCCTTGGGTGCTGGGGAACCTTGTCCCAGCTCTGGTTTTTACAATTTCCATAATGTGATAAAATCCATGTCCTTCTATCTGGCAGCTCAAAACTCCTACCGACCAATAAACTGCGGCAGTTAGAGCAACCCCCACAGGTGTATATCGGTGTGTTTTTACAATGGCTATGAATTGTCCCAGTTCCCAGGAAAAGGCTGTCAGCAAGCATATCTCTGAGCAAAGGCGCTCTACAAAAATACATATTTGGACGCTCTGGTATAATCAAACCCAATTTCAGGTCATTCTTAAAGAGAATCTGTATTGTTAAAATCGCACAAAAGTAAACATACTAGTGCGTTAGGGGACATCTCCTATTACCCTTTGCCACAATTTCGCCGCTCCTCCCTGCATTAAAAGTGGTTAAAAACAGTTTTAAAAAGTTTGTTTATAAACAAACAAAATGGCCACCAAAACAGGAAGTAAGCTGATGTACAGTATGTCCACACATAGAAAATACATTCATACACAAGCAGGCTGTATACACCCTTCCGTTTGAATCTCAAGAGATCATTTGTGTGTTTCTTTCCCCCTGCAGCTATCTTCCACTGAAGTGTCAGGCTGTTTCTTCCTGCAGAGTGCAGACAGCTCTGCCTGTATGTAATTCCTCAGTATGTGAAAGCCCAGCCAGCTCAAAGGAGGATTTATCCAGCTTGTAAAAGATAATAGAGCAGAGAGAAGCTGCACAAATCTAAATAACACACAGGCAGTGTGCAGAGAGAGGCCTGGAGGGGGGAGATGCATCACAGAACCACAACACTGAAGAACTTGGCAGCCTTCCAGACACAGGCCGACAAGTCTGACAAGAGAGAGATAAGTTGATTTATTACAGAGATGGTGATAGTAGAACGTGCTGCAGTAAGCCAGAACACATTAGAATAGCTTTTGGAACTTGTAGGATGATAAAAAACAGGATGCAATTTTTGTTACGGAGTCTCTTTAAGAATGTACCAATGGGAATTCAGAACATTAGTGATTTCACTATGCTGTGCACAGTATTGTGTTGCATGCAGAAACATAAATCATCAACCGATTGTTTATGGGTTACCGATGTGCAATGCATATCATGCAAACCCTGTCACTACAACTGGCCCGTTGGGATGCCTTTCTCAGCTGTTTCTCCCGATATCCACACTCTCCGAGATGCAGCCAAAGATGCAGCCAAATCATAACAGCCAAATCATAACAGACCCTTTTCTTTTGCATGTACGGCTGGGATACCATTGTGGATACAGGAAGCTCGGAGGATTATTGCTGGCTGAGCCATACGCGTAAAGTGCCAACTGTTATGATAGGCACTGGAATCTGGTGAGCATTTTCCTGATCAAGGATCCCAATTGCGGTTTTGATAAGAGTATAACAAGCATTTTGTCACGTAGAACTGATTTTTTGAATTTGGACTTGAACACTAGGACTTTTGCGCTTAGGTGTATAAGGACTCATGGTGCATGTATTGATATGTTATCATTATTGGAGCCTTCCCTATGATACCTGTCTGCTCTACAATTCTGGGGCACTAGCACTGGGACCTGTTCCTGTAACCATTTGCGGTGGAGTCTATGTGAGCTTTGTGTGATTTCATTTAATCTAACGTGTGAAAAAGAAATTAGGTCATATGCATTAGGACCTTAGAATGCATTGAAGTTTAGGACCAGAGTGTAGGACTTTTGAGAAGTTTGTTCACTGTGCCATATTACTTGTGATACAGGCCTCCCTAATTTTCTAAGGAATTCTGGTTGGCAGGTTAACACACTAGGACCTTTTTCAGTGTTGGGAAATAACCTTCTATTAACGAAGACCTGTAGAGCGCTGATATCTTTCTAACATAAACATCTCTCTATACGCCAACATAAGAATGACAACACTGCCCCCTTATCTGATGGTTTGATCACCCATCAACCTCCTGGACCAACAATATGAAAGTGTTTAAAATAGTTAGGAGAAAAAAAGGAAAACTTAGATGATCTGTACTTTACACCAAAGTCAGCAAGGCGGGGACAATACCCCTGTGGAACCGCTCTCACCTCAGAGATTGACTCCGGGAGTAATGACCCCGAGCCCTCGGTTTCAGACTGTTGACTCTCCAGTATTTTGATAGCCCGCAAGTCTTCCTCAGACCACGTTTTATTAAGAAGTTTGACACTCATATCTGTCTGTATTACCATAGAAAGATTGAAAAAGAATTATCCTACATATTTACATCATAGGTTGGGCAAAAATCCAAACCCCTATATAGTTGCGTTACAATTGGCACAGATAACTCATCATCTGTGAGGTTAATCACTTGGAGATCTCCATGTTCCATGGCAGCCGATCCTATCATTTTGTCCCAGCTAACTGTGCACTGCCCTTCTCTAAAAAAGAAGAAGATTCCAAAGAGGATGGTGTTTGCAAAACCCTGCAATACTCATACCATTAACTGAAGAGTGAGACCCTACTGTTACAATTGGTCGGAGTGGATCGGTATTTAATGGTGGGCCAGGCTTCTTAAGGTGTGGACATTTAAATCACCACGTATAAGCTGAACTGGCCTTGTATGCGGTCCTGTCTATCAGGATCTTCTGTTCTCTTTGTATCACAAGATCTCTGGTGAACTTACTACAGCAAAGTCCCTGGTATCTGGCACAGGTGGGGATTGCATGATGCTAGATACATGTGCTTGCCGATTCCTTGAACCAACAGTAGAACCACCTGGAGCAGTAGAAACTTCTCAAAGATTGAACAGACGCCATCTGCTACATGTCCTGCAGCTCCCAACGGCTTTCCAGAGTCTTCTGTTTATGGCTCCTGGCATGTCACCTGACCCACATCGGATCAGGTGACACACTGGGAGCAGCGCATGGACATCGGAAATCTGCAGGATGTGTAAAAGACGGCGCCCGGAGGATCGGTAGTTTCAGCTCTGAAAACCCCCAAATGTTCAGCCCCGTTATCCAACTCAGGCATGCCGGTTAGTTGAGACTTCCAGTTGCCCAAGTTCCGTATAACTGGAACTTTGCTGTAATATGGCTCTCCAATTCAATATTGCGTTTTTTATCCAGTGGATCCTCACTAATGAGGACACAAGAGAGTCAGTGACCTTCTCAATTTCCGCCTCAATACCAGCAAGGCCCTCCTCATTCAGCTCACTCATAAGTTTTAAACAAATTTTTGGCACAATTTTCGAAGTGCTTTTCCAACCGTATTTTAAAATCATCACTGATGTTTTTTTCTGAGAGAAAAGAACAGAAAGTGTAACCACAACGATGCGAACTGAACTGGTATTCCAAATAGGCAGCGCAGTGGCGTAGTGGTTAGCGCAATCTCGCCTTGCAGCACTGGGTCCCTGGTTCGAATCCCAGCCAGGTCAACATCTGCAAGGAGGTTGTATGTTCTCCCTGTGTCTGTGTGGGGTTTCTCCGGGCACTCCGGTTTCCTCCCATATCCAAAAAACATACAGCTAAGTTAATTGGCTCCCCCCTAAATTGGCCCTAGACTATGACACATGCACTACACGCTACATGCATAGACATGACTATGGTTGGGATTAGATTGTGAGCCCCTCTGAGGGACTGTTAGTGACAAGACAGTATATTCTGTACAGCGATGCGTAACATGTTGCCGCAATATACTTAATACCTTTGTTATAATGTAGATTCCACCAAAGCCTTGATTTCTTTTCATATAATCTAGCTCTTTTGCGAGACCCTCCATTTATCAGCTGCTGTCCATCCCTGGAACACTGCGTCTGTCAACACTCCTTCTTCATTCATGAGACTAGTGCATCCCAGCCTTTTTTTTAAGCAGATGACATCAACCAACGTTTCCACACCTCGCAGTCTCTTCCTCAGGGAATATAAGTTTGAATTTATCTAAACTGCATTTGGGCCACAAAAATGGCATCCAGGCAGTCACTGAAAGCAATGAGTTCAGTCTGGTGTTCCGTGTGCTCCAGCAGCCAGATTGAACACCTCACTTTTAGCAAGCGTCTGGATGACATTGTTATGGCCCAAATGAAGCTTTAAATAAATTCAATAGTATTCCCTGAAGAAGACACTGCAAGCTCTGGAAACGTTGTTTGATGTCATCTGCATGAATAAAAGTTGAAAACTTAGAAAGGAAGTGCTAGCCTTGTTTGTAATAGTTTATGGACTGTGTTGGGGTGCAGTCAGTCACCCCCATTTGGGTTTTGTACAATCATATACCAGGGGAGTGGCAGATATCCACTGTACTTGACTCCTGAAGGAAGGTGATGGAAGATGGAGCGGGTGGGGGGGGGGGGGGGGGGGTCAGTGGCCATCTTGTTGGCTCTTTTTGCATCAGCTGTTGTGGAGCTCCAGTAGGGAGGGGAAGTTGCTGCCAGTGATCCTGTATGCTGATTGGATAATGAGCTGCAGACCCTTTTCCTGTATTGAGCCAAACTGGACTGTTACTGAAAATGTGAGGGCAATTATTTATGTTATGCCAGTACCAGCAAGAACTGCACTCCCATTGGTTGCACTGCTAAAATGTCATGAGGGAGGTGTAATAATTCCTGTCACTAACTGTCCCTCCTCTGAGAATGGTCAGACTAGTTGGGGCTGAAAGAAAGGCTGTGGTGTAGAACAAGGCACATATAGGAGCATACTATCTTCTATGATAACCTTCACTCTATTACAATATAGACATAAAGTTGTTTCCATAAAAAAAGCTACATTTATTACATTTCAGAAAATGGTAACAGCACATTCAGAAGAATAATTTATGAGATAATTATGTAAAAGCATAAGACAGAGTGATCAGGTGACAGCTGTGCATACTGACCGGAACAGAAGGACAGCGTAATAATGGACAAGACCTGTGGAGCTACTGGGCTTATTTATACACTAAATCCTAGCTGGCATATTTTCAATTACCCATAATCCACCTGTGAGTCACATGAGTCCATCACAGTAACAGATCAGACGAGGTCAGCAGCTGCAGAGTTATTCTCACAGTTACTCCAGTTCATGAGAAAGCTGTGTACACGGCCATGAGGCCTAAAGGCAAACACTTTCACTGTCTATTACTATACAATAACAGCACATCTATTTGTAATTACTTTTTAAAAAGAATATGACAGCTTGATAATATATAATACTAGAAGACCCAGGCCCGTTTAAAAACGGGCTCTAGGGTCTGTGTTTCTCGCCACCGCCCGCCGCATGTACTGCGCAGACGCACGCGCACACCCACCACATGCCTCCCTGGCCCCGTCCCTGTCCTCCTGTCTCTGTGGGGCTGGGTCTGTGCTGCGCACATGCGCAGTAGCAAAAAGCACAGACCCAGCTACACAGGGACAGCGTGACGCAGGGACACCGGGGTTTTATTTTAGAGGATTCCTATTGAAATTATGTCCATTTACACACTCAACACTTGTGGTGGAAACACAGAATGTGTGTATAACTTATTACAGACCCACTGTGTAGTCATATTACACCCCTATTATTTCTCACATTCCCTTGTTTAGCCAATCCTAGTTCCAATTCCTTTTTTTAAAATAAATAATTTCCCCTATTATCTTTCCTGCATCTATGCACAGAATGTATAGGAGCCTCACACTACATGCACGTGGTAACATCACACAAAGGGCTTGATTCACAAAGCTTTGATAAATGCTATCACGGCCTTAGCGCGCGGGTTTGCGTGCGTAATAGTAAAGGATTGCGCGCATTAACTTTCCTGTTCACGAGCTAACATATGGGTTAGCGCATGAACGGGGAAAGTTAATGCGCGCAATCCTGTACGCCCGCTAACCCGCACTCTAAGTTTATCACGGCCGTGATAGCATTTATCAAAGCTTTATGAATCGAGCCGAAAGTCTGTACAAATTCACTGCAATGTGTGTGGCTTGCACAGCAGCCTCTGTTAGCAGACAGACAGTCTGGCTACAGTTATGATGCGATTCATCTCCATTACTGGAGTGATGCAGAATGAAGGGAACATTGTAGAGGATACACAGTTCCTTCCATGCAAAGATGGCTCATCCACAAGTCATGCTAGGGACATGCCTAGAGCCTAGCTTCCATCTCCTCTCAGCCCCTGTGCCCACCCATCTTTACGACAAAGAAAAGGCGAGAGCCAAAGCAGATGCCTTGCAGAGGGCCACATTTCACCACAATCCATCTGGCTCCATGACTGGCTTCAGTGTTACATTTATTTGATCTGGAATGGCTATTTTGTCCCATGGAGTAAGCATTCTACCCGAGTTATAACTTGTTTCCACCCCTTCCTACCTCATTGTGCCCGTCCTCTCCTCCTTGTGCCCGCCCCTTCCTTCCAGACTGTGCCGCCCCTTCCTACCTCACTGTGCCCGTCCTCTCCTCCTTGTGCCTGCCCCTTCCTTCCATACTGTGCCCACCCCTTCCTCCCTCACTGTGCCCATCCTCTTCTTGTGCCCGCCCCTTCCTTCCATAATGTGCCCACCCCTTCCTCCCTCACTGTGCCCGTCCTCTCCTCCTTGTGCCCGCCCCTTCCTCCCTCAGTGTGCCCATCCTCTTCTTGTGCCCCCCCCTTCCTTCCATACTGTGCTCACCCCTTCCTTCCTCACTGTGCCCATCCTCTCCTCCTTGTGCCCGCTCCTTCCTTCCATACTGTGCCCGCCCCTTCCTCCCTCACTGTGCCCATCCTCTCCTTGTGCCCACCCCTTCCTTCCATACTGTGCCCACCCCTTCCTCCCTCACTGTGCGCGTCCTCTCCTCCTTGTGCCTGCCCCTTCCTTCCATACTGTGCCCGCCCCTTCCTCCCTCACTGCGCCCATCTTTTCCTCCTTGTGCCTGCCCCTTCCTTCCATAGTGTGCCTACCCTCTCACTGTGTCCACCCTCTCCTGCCTGTGCCCGCTCCTTCCTTCCATACTGTGCCTATCCCTTCCTTCCTTACTGTGCCCGTCCTCTTCTTCCTCACTGTGCCCGCCCCTTCCCCCCTGTGCCCCCACTGTCACCCCAGCTGGTCATATGATTCTGGTGATGGCACTATTGATGTGGCTACATGAGCAATGGGTCACCCTAGAAGTCATCTGCTCTCCCACAAGTCCACTCTCCATCATTGTGGCAAGGCAGCTAGCTGGGGTCAGGATGACAATAGGGTTAGGTATAGAGAAACAGGGCAGCTAATGCCTAAGATAAAAATGTGTAGCCACTATACTGGTCCATTATTTACTCCCTAAAGCCTCTATCATCTAACCTAGTAAATAATGAATGCAATTGTTGAATTTCTCCCAATTATCATGTCAATCAAGATTCATGATCTCGCTGATGGTTTATTAGTTGTCGTTTCTCTATAAAGCTTTTCCCCCACTCTGCACAACCAGCTGCTCACCTGTGTGTTTTCTCACATGTATAACTAGGCTCCTTTTCTGTGCAAAACATTTCCCACACTCTGTACAAGTAAAGGATTCTTCAACCGTGTGACTTCTTTGGTGTGCAGTAAGATGAACTTTTGTTGAGAAACATTTCCCACACTCTGAGCATGAAAAAAGACGCTCTCCTGTGTGAGCTTTCTGGTGACTTTTGAGCCTATCCTCTTCATAGAAGCGTTTCCCACACTCCAAACATGCAAATGGACGATCAGCTGCATGAATTATTTTGTGTCTCATCATGTCTTTTTTTGTACAGAACGATTTCCCACACTCTGAGCATGTAAAAGGATGCTCACCTGTGTGAATTCTACGGTGAACATGAAGATTACCTTTCTGGGAGAAACCTTTCCCACACTCTGGACATGAAAATGGCCACTCACCTGTGTGACTTGTCTGGTGTCTAAGAAGATCTACTTTCGTACCAAAACTTTCACTACACTTGGTGCATGTAAAAGGACGCTCACCTGTGTGAATTCTACAGTGAACATGAAGATGTCCTTTCTGGGAGAAACCTTTCCCACACTCTGGACATAAAAATGGCCACTCACCTGTGTGACTTGTCTGGTGTCTAAGAAGGTCTATTTTCCTACCAAAACCTTTCCTACACTCTGTACAAGTAAAAGGTCGCTCACCTGTGTGAATTCTAAGGTGAGCATTAAGATGTCCTTTCCGGGAGAAACGTTTCCCACACACTGAACATGAAAATGGTCGCTCACCTGTGTGAATCATCTGATGATTAAGAAAATCTCTTTTTCGTACAAAACATTTACCACACTCTGAACATGAGAACCGATATTCTCCTGTGTGAATTCTCTGGTGTATAACAAGGTCTCCTTTACTATCAAAACATTTCCCACACTCTGAGCATGGGAAAGGGTGCTCACCTGTATGACTTCTCTGGTGACGATCTAGGCTTGCTTTATGAGCAAAACATTTCCCACACTCTGAACACGAGAATGGGTGCTCCCCTGTGTGACTTCTCTGGTGAGTAATTAGGATTGCTTTCTGAGAAAAACACTTCCCACACTCTGAACATGAAAAAGGCCGCTCACCTGTGTGAGTTGTCTGATGTCTAAGAAGAACGCCTTTCCTACAAAAACTTTTCCCACACTCTGAACATGAAAAAGGTCGCTCCCCTGTGTGACTTTTCTGGTGTCTAAGAACGCTTGCTTTATAATTAAAACTTTTCCCACACTCTGAACATGAAAAAGGCCGATCGTCCGTGTGACTTTTCTGGTGTCTAAGAACGCTTGCTTTATAATTAAAACCTTTCCCACATTCTGAACATGAGTAAGGATGGATGTCTGTATGATGTGTCTGATGTGACATCGGCGCTGTATTCCTTGGATGAAGATGTCCCTCTGAAAAGTTCCCAAAATCGTGTCCATCTGTTGGGAGATGATTTTTATTATATTTACCAGTTCTACATTCAGAGGTCATTTATATACGGTATTAGTTGAAAAGGGCTCCACCATAGACAATGTAATTTGCAGTGATTAGTGGCTATAAGCGGTGAACAGGGCTCCCGTTGTTTTATATCAGCTATATCAGCAGAATTAGCCTGGAGGAAACAGCGCACACCACGTGGAGTGTGTAACCATTGCAGGGGAGACATGTGTGATGTGTGTAGCGTGTGTAGTGTATGCTGCGTGAAGTGTATGCTGTGTGTGTGTGTAATGTATACGGTGTATGTGATGTCTGTAATGTATGCTGTGTATGTGATGTGTGTAGCGTATGATGCGTGATGTGTGAAGTGTATGCTGTGTGTGTGTGTGTAATGTATACTGTGTGTGCGATGTCTGTAATGTATGCTGTGTATGTGATGTGTGTAGCGTATGCTGCGTGATGTGTGAAGTGTATGCTGTGTGTGTAATGTATACTGTGTGTGCGATGTCTGTAATGTATGCTGTGTATGTGATGTGTGTAGCGTATGCTGCGTGATGTGTGAAGTGTATGCTGTGTGTGTGTAATGTATACTGTGTGTGCGATGTCTGTAATGTATGCTGTGTATGTGATGTGTGTAGCATATGCTGCGTGATGTGTGAAGTGTATGCTGTGTGTGTAATGTATACGGTGTGTGTGATGTCTGTGATGCATGCTGTTTATGTGATGTGTGTATCGTATGCTGCGTGATGTGTGAAGTGTATGCTGTGTGTGTGTGTGTGTGTGTGTAATGTATACAGTGTTTGCGATGTCTGTAATGTATACTGTGTGTGATGTGTGTAGTGTATGCTGCATCATGTGTGAAGTGTATGCTGTGTGTGATGTCTGTAATGTACTGTATACTGTGTATGTGATGTCTGTAATGTATACTGTGTATGTGATGTCTGTAATGTATACTGTGTGTGTGATGTCTGTAATGTATACTGTGTGTGTGATGTCTGTAATGTATACTGTGTATGTGATGTCTGTAATGTATACTGTGTGTGTGATGTCTGTAATGTATACTGTGTGTGTGATGTCTGTAATGTATACTGTGTGTGTGATGTCTGTAATGTATACTGTGTGTGTGATGTCTGTAATGTATACTGTGTGTGTGATGTCTGTAATGTATACTGTGTGTGTGATGTCTGTAATGTATACTGTGTGTGTGTGTGATGTCTGTAATGTATACTGTGTATGTAATGTCTGTAATGTATACTGTGTGTGTGATGTCTGTAATGTATACTATGTGTGTGATGTCTGTAATGTATACTGTGTGTGTGATGTCTGTAATGTATACTGTGTGTGTGATGTCTGTAATGTATACTGTGTGTGTGATGTCTGTAATGTATACTGTGTGTGTGATGTCTGTAATGTATACTGTGTGTGTGATGTCTGTAATGTATACTGTGTGTGTGATGTCTGTAATGTATACTGTGTGTGTGATGTCTGTAATGTATACTGTGTGTGTGATGTCTGTAATGTATACTGTGTGTGTGATGCCTGTAATGTATACTGTGTGTGTGATGCCTGTAATGTATACTGTGTGTGTGATGTCTGTAATGTATACTGTGTGTGTGATGTCTGTAATGTATACTGTGTGTGTGATGTCTGTAATGTATACTGTGTGTGTGATGTCTGTAATGTATACTGTGTGTGTGTGATGTCTGTAATGTATACTGTGTATGTGATGTCTGTAATGTATACTGTGTGTGTGATGTCTGTAATGTATACTGTGTGTGTGATGTCTGTAATGTATACTGTGTATGTGATGTCTGTAATGTATACTGTGTATGTGATGTCTGTAATGTATACTGTGTATGTGATGTCTGTAATGTATACTGTGTATGTGATGTCTGTAATGTATACTGTGTATGTGATGTCTGTAATATATACTGTGTATGTGATGTCTGTAATGTATACTGTGTATGTGATGTCTGTAATGTATACTGTGTATGTGATGTCTGTAATGTATACTGTGTATGTGATGTCTGTAATGTATACTGTGTATGTGATGTCTGTAATGTATACTGTGTATGTGATGTCTGTAATGTATACTGTGTATGTGATGTCTGTAATGTATACTGTGTGTGTGATGTCTGTAATGTATACTGTGTATGTGATGTCTGTAATGTATACTGTGTGTGTGATGTGTGTAGTGTATGCTGCGTGATGTGTGAAGTGTATGCTGTGTGTGTGTGTGTAATGTATACTGTGTGTGATGTCTGTAATGTATGCTGTGTGTGTGTGTGATGTGTTTAACCCCTTACTGCACCAGGTGCAGTATAATTATGTCCTGGGAAATTTCACCTGAAGTCCCTTGGGCGTAAATATGTGTCTATTGTCGGGGAATGGCTGCCGATCGCTACCACGCGTGTACTCGTCACCACACATTAGAGGGCGGTGCAGTTCCCATTCATTGAGTCCCCGTGTCACTGATCGCCGGCATCAATGAGATTCTGCGATCATTTGTAAATTCTGAAGTAACGTGTCCATGCATTACTTCCTGTTAGCGTACTTACAGTACGCTAACAGGAAATAATGTGTGGGGACATCTTGTGGCCAAATAGTAAAATTACACCTACATACATTTATTTTAATAAAAAGGCCCATATATACGTTTAAAATTAACTCCTTCCCTCCCACACTCTCCCATAGTAGCCAAATACATTTTTTTGCATTAAAAAAAATGCGTGTCAAGAGGGTATATTACTGTTATTTTTTTTAATTTATGGGCTTGTAATTAGTGACGGATGCTAAATTGAAAAAATGCACCTTTATTTCCAAATAAAATATTGGTGCCATACATTGTACTAGGGAAATATTTTTAATGTTGCAATAACTTGGACAAATGGGCAAATAACATTTGAGGGGTTTTATCCACAATAGCATGTTTTATTTTAAAACTATAATGGCTGAAAACTGAGAAATAATTACATTTTTATTGTTTTCCCCTTCTTATTCCCATTAAATTGCCTTTAAAATAAAATAAGTTTTTGAATAATGTACCATCCAAAGAAAGCCTAATTTGGTTGTGAAAAAAACAAGAGATCATTTGTTTGTGATTAGTAGTGATTATGTTATTGGCAAAAGAAAGGGAGGAGCGCTGACAGGTAAAAATTGCTCTGGTCATAAAGGGGAAAAAACCCTTAGTGGTCAAGTGGCTAATGTATGGTGTGCGTATATATAAGGCATGCTGTGTGTGTGATGTGTGTAATGTATGCTTCGTGTGTGATTTGTGTACTGCATGCTGTGTATGTGATGTGAATATTGTAGTGTGTGTGTGTGTGTAATGTATACTGTCTGTGTGATGTGTGTAAAGTATATAGTGTATGCTATGAGTGTGTGTGTGTATAATGTATGCTGTGTGTGTGGGTAACGTATGCTGTGTGTGTGTGTAATATATGCCGTGTGTGTGATGTGTGTAACATATGCTGTGTGGAATGTATTCTGTGCGATGTGTGTAATTTATGCTGTGTGTGTGATGTGAATATTGTAGTGTGTGTGTGTAATGTATACTGTCTGTGTGATGTGTGTAAAGTATATAGTGTATGCTATGAGTGTGTGTGTGTGTGTATAATGTATGCTGTGTGTGTGGGTAACGTATGCTGTGTGTGTGTGTAATATATGCCGTGTGTGTGATGTGTGTAACATATGCTGTGTGGAATGTAGGCTGTGCGATGTGTGTAATGTATGCTGTGTGTGTGATGTGAATATTGTAGTGTGTGTGATGTGAATATTGTAGTGTGTGTGTGTAATGTATACTGTCTGTGTGATGTGTGTAAAGTATATAGTGTATGCTATGAGTGTGTGTGTGTGTGTGTGTATAATGTATGCTGTGTGTGTGGGTAACGTATGCTGTGTGTGTGTGTAATATATGCCGTGTGTGTGATGTGTGTAACATATGCTGTGTGGAATGTATACTGTGCGATGTGTGTAATGTATGCTGTGTGTCTGTCTGTGTGTGTGTGTATAATATATGCCATGGGGGGGGGGGGGGGGGTTAAGGTTAGGCGCAAAGGGGGATTTAAGGGTTAGGCACCACCGGGGGGGGGGGGTGTTAAGGTTAGGTCCCATGGGGGGATTTAACCACTTCCCCACCCTGGGTTTGTTCCCTTTAAGAACCCTTTTATCAACTTAATAAAACTTAGTAAAACAGTCCTTGCATGCATTAAAGTCCAGAAATCAACTTGAAACTCCAGTATATCTTCATTAATATCTTACTCCACAATATGGTTAACCAGAATGCCCTCACCAGATTTCCAGGCTAAATCTATGCAGATCAGCAAATTCACATGTGACTCAGCCAGCAATATGGTTCTCCTTCCACCAATCTCAGTCTTTCCATCAAACTCATACAGGGATAGAAAATGCAAAAAAATGCTCCGGGCGGAGCTTGGCAGCAGAGGAGACGCCGGGATCCATGTGGTGGAGTTTTGATATGCACATTTTTTAAGAAACTTTGTAAGTGCACTACTTTTACTTTTTATGGAATAAAGACATTCTTACACTATGCCAGTATCTTCTTGAGTTGAAGGTATAAGAATTGGAATGTGACTGGAAACTCTGCAATAGTACAAACGCATTAGCTGGTCTGTGCTGGGTCAGCCAGGAGATTTGGTGAGAGGCTTATATATCTGTCTCCATTCTATCTAATCTGTGGTGCTGGTTCACGCTAGTGGTTGGACGTGTGTGGGAGCACTGGAGGTGTGATTACAGCTAAAGATACTGCACTATTTTCTGGGCCACATGCGTATTTGCTGATCTGCGTAGATTCGCCTGGAAATCTGGTGACCGCATTCTGCTTATCCATATTGTGGAGTTAGATATTAATGAAGATATACTGGAGTTTCAAGTTGATTTCTGGACTTTAATGCATGCAAGGACTGTTTTACTAAGTTTTATAATAATTGGATGTTGAGCGCTAGACCATACTTTTTCATAATAGGATTTAAAGGGACATATACTGCTTTTCTGGCCATAGCGATCCATGAACTTGGAAGTGAATTGTGATATTGTTTTAATAAGCAGCGCACCCCTTTGCACAATTTTCATTGCCCTTTTATCAACGAAATCACATTTATTAAACAGCATCTCTTATTGTACAGCATCTCCTCCTCATTTGTTGGTACTATGATGTTATGCTGAGGAATGGAGATGGGCCTTTCATATGGTGTACAGTATCTCCTCCTCATTTGTTGGTGCTATGATGTTATACTGAGGAATGGAGATGGGTCTTTCATATGGTGTACAGTATCTCCTCCTCATTTGTTAGTGCTATGATGTTATACTGAGGAATGGAGATGGACATTTCATATGGTGTACAGTATCTCCTCCTCATTTGTTGGTACTATGATGTTATACAGAGGAATGGAGATGGACCTTTCATATGGTGCACAGTATCTCCTCCTCATTTGTTGGTACTATGATGTTATACTGAGGAATGGAGATGGGCCTTTCATATGGTGTACAGCATCTCCTCCTCATTTGTTGGTACTATGATGTTATACTGAGGAATGGAGATGGGCCTTTCATATGGTGTACAGCATCTCCTCCTCATTTGTTGGTACTATGATGTTATACTGAGGAATGGAGATGGACCTCTCATATGGTGTACAGTATCTCCTCCTCATTTGTTGGTACTATGATGTTATACAGAGGAATGGAGATGGGCCTTTCATATGGTGCACAGTATCTCCTCCTCATTTGTTGGTACTATGATGTTATACTGAGGAATGGAGATGGGCCTTTCATATGGTGTACAGCATCTCCTCCTCATTTGTTGGTACTATGATGTTATACTGAGGACTGGAGATGGGCCTTTCATATGGTGTACAGTATCTCCTCCTCATTTGTTGGTACTATGATGTTATACTGAGGAATGGAGATTGGCCTTTCATATGGTGTACAGTATCTCCTCCTAATATATTGGTGCTATGATGTTATACTGAGGAATGGAGATGGGCCTTTCATATGGTGTACAGTATCTCCTCCTCATGTGTTGGTGCTATGATGTTATACTGAGGAATGGAGATTGGCCTTTCATATGGTGTACAGCATCTCCTCCTAATATGTTGGTGCTATGATGTTATACTGAGGAATGGAGATGGGCCTTTCATATGGTGTACAGTATCTCCTCCTCATTTGTTGGTACTATGATGTTATACTGAGGAATGAAGATTGGCCTTTCATATGGTGTACAGGATCTCCTCCTAATATATTGGTGCTATGATGTTATACTGAGGAATGGAGATTGGCCTTTCATATGGTGTACAGTATCTCCTCCTAATATGTTGGTGCTATGATGTTATACTGAGGAATGGAGATGGGCCTTTCATATGGTGTACAGTATCTCCTCCTCATGTGTTGGTGCTATGATGTTATACTGAGGAAAGGAGATGGGCCTTTCATATGGTGTACAGTATCTCCTCCTCATTTGTTGGTACTATGGTGTTATACTGAGGAATGGAGATGGGCCTTTCATATGGTGTACAGCATCTCCTCCTCATTTGTTGGTTCTATGTTATACTGAGGAGTGGAGATGGGCCTTTCATATGGTGTACAGTATCTCCTCCTCATTTGTTGGCACTATGATGTTATACTGAGGAATGGAGATGGGCCTTTCATATGGTGTACAGTATCTCCTCCTCATGTGTTGGTGCTATGATGTTATACTGAGGAAAGGAGATGGGCCTTTCATATGGTGTACTGTATCGCCTCCTCATTTGTTGGTGCTATGATGTTATACTGAGGAATGGAGATGGATCTTTCATATGGTGTACAGTATCTCCTCATCATTTGTTGGCACTATGATGTTATACTGAGGAATGGAGATGGGCCTTTCATATGGTGTACAGTATTTCCTCCTCATGTGTTGGTGCTATGATGTTATACTGAGGAAAGGAGATGGGCCTTTCATATGGTGTGCAGTATCCCCTCCTCATGTGTTGGTACTATGATGTTATACTGAGGAATGGAGATGGGCCTTTCATATGGTGTACAGTATATCCCCTCCTCATTTGTTGGTACTATGATGTTATACTGAGGAATGGAGATGGGCCTTCCATATGGTGTACAGTATCTCCGCCTCATTTGTTGGTGCTGTGATGTTATACTGAGGAATGGAGATGGGCCTTCCATATGGTGTACAGTAACTCCTCCCCATTTGTTGGTGCTATGATGTTATACTGAGGAATGTAGATGGGCCTTTCATATGGTGTACAGTATCTCCTCCTCATTTGTTGGTACTATGATGTTATACTGAGGAATGGAGATGGGCCTTTCATATGGTGTACAGTATCTCCTCCCCATTTGTTGGTGCTATGATGTTATACTGAGGAATGGAGATGGACCTTTCATATGGTGTACAGTATCTCCTCCTCATTTGTTGGTACTATGGTGTTATACTGAGGAATGGAGATGGGCCTTTCATATGGTGTACAGCATCTCCTCCTCATTTGTTGGTTCTATGTTATACTGAGGAGTGGAGATGGGCCTTTCATATGGTGTACAGTATCTCCTCCTCATTTGTTGGCACTATGATGTTATACTGAGGAATGGAGATGGGCCTTTCATATGGTGTACAGTATCTCCTCCTCATGTGTTGGTGCTATGATGTTATACTGAGGAAAGGAGATGGGCCTTTCATATGGTGTACTGTATCGCCTCCTCATTTGTTGGTGCTATGATGTTATACTGAGGAATGGAGATGGATCTTTCATATGGTGTACAGTATCTCCTCATCATTTGTTGGCACTATGATGTTATACTGAGGAATGGAGATGGGCCTTTCATATGGTGTACAGTATTTCCTCCTCATGTGTTGGTGCTATGATGTTATACTGTGGAAAGGAGATGGGCCTTTCATATGGTGTGCAGTATCCCCTCCTCATGTGTTGGTACTATGATGTTATACTGAGGAATGGAGATGGGCCTTTCATATGGTGTACAGTATATCCCCTCATTTGTTGGTACTATGATGTTATACTGAGGAATGGAGATGGGCCTTCCATATGGTGTACAGTATCTCCTCCTCATTTGTTGGTGCTGTGATGTTATACTGAGGAATGGAGATGGGCCTTCCATATGGTGTACAGTAACTCCTCCCCATTTGTTGGTGCTATGATGTTATACTGAGGAATGTAGATGGGCCTTTCATATGGTGTACAGTATCTCCTCCTCATTTGTTGGTACTATGATGTTATACTGAGGAATGGAGATGGGCCTTTCATATGGTGTACAGTATCTCCTCCCCATTTGTTGGTGCTATGATGTTATACTGAGGAATGGAGATGGACCTTTCATATGGTGTACAGTATCTCCTCCTCATTTGTTAGTACTATGATGTTATACTGAGGAATGGAGATGGGCCTTTCATATGGTGTACAGTATCTCCTCCCCATTTGTTGGTGCTATGATGTTATACTGAGGAATGGAGATGGACCTTTCATATGGTGTACAGTATCTCCTCCTCATTTGTTGGTACTATGATGTTATACAGAGGAATGGAGATGGGCCTTTCATATGGTGCACAGTATCTCCTCCTCATTTGTTGGTACTATGATGTTATACTGAGGAATGGAGATGGGCCTTTCATATGGTGTACAGCATCTCCTCCTCATTTGTTGGTACTATGATGTTATACTGAGGAATGGAGATGGACCTCTCATATGGTGTACAGTATCTCCTCCTCATTTGTTGGTACTATGATGTTATACAGAGGAATGGAGATGGGCCTTTCATATGGTGCACAGTATCTCCTCCTCATTTGTTGGTACTATGATGTTATACTGAGGAATGGAGATGGGCCTTTCATATGGTGTACAGCATCTCCTCCTCATTTGTTGGTACTATGATGTTATACTGAGGACTGGAGATGGGCCTTTCATATGGTGTACAGTATCTCCTCCTCATTTGTTGGTACTATGATGTTATACTGAGGAATGGAGATGGACCTCTCATATGGTGTACAGTATCTCCTCCTCATTTGTTGGTACTATGATGTTATACAGAGGAATGGAGATGGGCCTTTCATATGCTGCACAGTATCTCCTCCTCATTTGTTGGTACTATGATGTTATACTGAGGAATGGAGATGGGCCTTTCATATGGTGTACAGCATCTCCTCCTCATTTGTTGGTACTATGATGTTATACTGAGGACTGGAGATGGGCCTTTCATATGGTGTACAGTATCTCCTCCTCATTTGTTGGTACTATGATGTTATACTGAGGAATGGAGATTGGCCTTTCATATGGTGTACAGTATCTCCTCCTAATATATTGGTGCTATGATGTTATACTGAGGAATGGAGATGGGCCTTTCATATGGTGTACAGTATCTCCTCCTCATGTGTTGGTACTATGATGTTATACTGAGGAATGAAGATTGGCCTTTCATATGGTGTACAGGATCTCCTCCTAATATATTGGTGCTATGATGTTATACTGAGGAATGGAGATTGGCCTTTCATATGGTGTACAGTATCTCCTCCTAATATGTTGGTGCTATGATGTTATACTGAGGAATGGAGATGGGCCTTTCATATGGTGTACAGTATCTCCTCCTCATGTGTTGGTGCTATGATGTTATACTGAGGAAAGGAGATGGGCCTTTCATATGGTGTACAGTATCTCCTCCTCATTTGTTGGTACTATGGTGTTATACTGAGGAATGGAGATGGGCCTTTCATATGGTGTACAGCATCTCCTCCTCATTTGTTGGTTCTATGTTATACTGAGGAGTGGAGATGGGCCTTTCATATGGTGTACAGTATCTCCTCCTCATTTGTTGGCACTATGATGTTATACTGAGGAATGGAGATGGGCCTTTCATATGGTGTACAGTATCTCCTCCTCATGTGTTGGTGCTATGATGTTATACTGAGGAAAGGAGATGGGCCTTTCATATGGTGTACTGTATCGCCTCCTCATTTGTTGGTGCTATGATGTTATACTGAGGAATGGAGATGGATCTTTCATATGGTGTACAGTATCTCCTCATCATTTGTTGGCACTATGATGTTTTACTGAGGAATGGAGATGGGCCTTTCATATGGTGTACAGTATTTCCTCCTCATGTGTTGGTGCTATGATGTTATACTGAGGAAAGGAGATGGGCCTTTCATATGGTGTGCAGTATCCCCTCCTCATGTGTTGGTACTATGATGTTATACTGAGGAATGGAGATGGGCCTTTCATATGGTGTACAGTATATCCCCTCCTCATTTGTTGGTACTATGATGTTATACTGAGGAATGGAGATGGGCCTTCCATATGGTGTACAGTATCTCCGCCTCATTTGTTGGTGCTGTGATGTTATACTGAGGAATGGAGATGGGCCTTCCATATGGTGTACAGTAACTCCTCCCCATTTGTTGGTGCTATGATGTTATACTGAGGAATGTAGATGGGCCTTTCATATGGTGTACAGTATCTCCTCCTCATTTGTTGGTACTATGATGTTATACTGAGGAATGGAGATGGGCCTTTCATATGGTGTACAGTATCTCCTCCCCATTTGTTGGTGCTATGATGTTATACTGAGGAATGGAGATGGACCTTTCATATGGTGTACAGTATCTCCTCCTCATTTGTTGGTACTATGGTGTTATACTGAGGAATGGAGATGGGCCTTTCATATGGTGTACAGCATCTCCTCCTCATTTGTTGGTTCTATGTTATACTGAGGAGTGGAGATGGGCCTTTCATATGGTGTACAGTATCTCCTCCTCATTTGTTGGCACTATGATGTTATACTGAGGAATGGAGATGGGCCTTTCATATGGTGTACAGTATCTCCTCCTCATGTGTTGGTGCTATGATGTTATACTGAGGAAAGGAGATGGGCCTTTCATATGGTGTACTGTATCGCCTCCTCATTTGTTGGTGCTATGATGTTATACTGAGGAATGGAGATGGATCTTTCATATGGTGTACAGTATCTCCTCATCATTTGTTGGCACTATGATGTTATACTGAGGAATGGAGATGGGCCTTCCATATGGTGTACAGTATCTCCTCCTCATTTGTTGGTGCTGTGATGTTATACTGAGGAATGGAGATGGGCCTTCCATATGGTGTACAGTAACTCCTCCCCATTTGTTGGTGCTATGATGTTATACTGAGGAATGTAGATGGGCCTTTCATATGGTGTACAGTATCTCCTCCTCATTTGTTGGTACTATGATGTTATACTGAGGAATGGAGATGGGCCTTTCATATGGTGTACAGTATCTCCTCCCCATTTGTTGGTGCTATGATGTTATACTGAGGAATGGAGATGGACCTTTCATATGGTGTACAGTATCTCCTCCTCATTTGTTAGTACTATGATGTTATACTGAGGAATGGAGATGGGCCTTTCATATGGTGTACAGTATCTCCTCCCCATTTGTTGGTGCTATGATGTTATACTGAGGAATGGAGATGGACCTTTCATATGGTGTACAGTATCTCCTCCCCATTTGTTGGTGCTATGATGTTATGCTGAGGAATGGAGATGGATCTTCCATATGGTGTACAGTATCTCCTCCTCATTTGTTAGTACTATGATGTTATACTGAGGAATGGAGATGGGCCTTTCATATGGTGTACAGTATATCCTCCTCATTTGTTGGTGCTATGATGTTATACTGAGGAATGGAGATGGGCCTTTCATATGGTGTACAGTATATCCCCTCCTCATTTGTTGGTACTATGATGTTATACTGAGGAATGGAGATGGGCCTTCCATATGGTGTACAGTATCTCCTCCTCATTTGTTGGTGCTATGATGTTATACTGAGGAATGGAGATGGGCCTTTCATATGGTGTACAGTATCTCCCCCTCATTTGTTGGTGCTATGATGTTATACTGAGGAATGGAGATGGGCCTTTCATATGGTGTACAGTATCTCCTCCTCATTTGTTGGTGCTATGATGTTATACTGAGGAATGGAGATGGGCCTTTCATATGGTGTACAGTATCTCCTCCCCATTTGTTGGTGCTATGATGTTATGCTGAGGAATGGAGATGGATCTTCCATATGGTGTACAGTATCTCCTCCTCATTTGTTAGTACTATGATGTTATACTGAGGAATGGAGATGGGCCTTTCATATGGTGTACAGTATATCCTCCTCATTTGTTGGTGCTATGATGTTATACTGAGGAATGGAGATGGGCCTTTCATATGGTGTACAGTATCTCCTCCTCATTTGTTGGTGCTATGATGTTATACTGAGGAATGGAGATGGGCCTTTCATATGGTGTACAGTATCTCCCCCTCATTTGTTGGTGCTATGATGTTATACTGAGGAATGGAGATGGGCCTTTCATATGGTGTACAGTATCTCCTCCTCATTTGTTGGTGCTATGATGTTATACTGAGGAATGGAGATGGGCCTTTCATATGGTGTACAGTATCTCCTCCTCATTTGTTGGTGCTATGATGTTATACTGAGGAATGGAGATGGGCCTTTCATATGGTGTACAGTATCTCCTCCTCATTTGTTAGTACTATGATGTTATACTGAGGAACAGAGATGCATCTCAACCGTTCCTAAATTTCATGCCTCAGCTGCCCCTAGCTTTCACCCTATCCTATATCTAAAAATTCTCGACTCATCACTAATTTTTTCCTGTTCATCTGATTTCAGTAGCACTGAACTTAAACACTTGATCTACCATTAGTCCAATCCAACCTCATCAGGTGAAAATGAAAACTATTTCAGCATCTGGTGGTTTATAACTTACCTGTGCTAATATTCAGAGGACATTTGTTTTCTTTAATAGTTTGAATGTTGTCATCTTCTGTAGGTTGATGATCCCTTGTTACATACGCTCCTTCATTAGTTGTCCTCAACATTTCACCTTCCTTCGTAGGCAGCCAGATATCTCTCACATATGTTTCTTCTTCTTCCTCTTTAAATGTCCTCCTCATGTCACTCTCCTCCACAGACTGCTGATCACTCCTCACATACGCTTCTTCTTCTTCCTCTTTAAATGTCCTCATCATGTTACCCGCCTCCATAGTCTCTTCTTTTTCCGCTTTACTTGTCCTCATCATGTCACCCTCCTCCATAGTCTGCTGATCACTCCTCACAAAGATCTCTTCTTCTTCCTTTTTTATTAACTTTATTAATTTACCTTCCATTTTAACTTGCTGTTGAAACTTCACATCACTCTCTTCAGTATCAGTTTTCAGATCAGAAAATTCTACACTCTGCATTAAAAAAAATCAAGAGAAAAAAACATTTTAGGATTGTAAGTAAGTATTAATAAACTAAAACCGCATAGAATATAATTTCATAGAGTTTGGAGTACCTATTGAGCTTCATATACCTGATAAAGGGGGGAGATGGTGGGATCTTCCTGTGGACATTCCTGGGAATAAAGAGGACCTGTACATCTCTCAGGTGGGTTTCTGTTACTGGATCCATCTGTAACAAACACACACACTGACTGCATTCATTGTCTCTATGGGGTTGTACAAAAGTGCAGCTTAATGACAGCAGCGCGAGGTAATAATCTCCAGCACTTTGCCCCAATAGTCTAACGAGCCCTCAGTTACATTTAACAGTGCTCCACTGAACCCGCCCTGAGCCCTGGCGGGTCAAGTGGCTTCAAAAGATAAGACTCCTGCACTTTGATTGGCCCAATAGGCTGACTGTCAGCCTACTGGGCCATTCAAAGTACAGGAATGTAATCTTTTGAAGTCCCCGCTGGGGCTCAGGGTGGGTTCAGTGGAGCACTTGTTAAAAGCAATCAAGCACTCGTTAAATTATTAGGGCAAAGCATAATTTAGCAGGTCACGCTATGCCAGCATGTGCGCTGTGTGCACTGGAGATTATTACCTTGTGCTGCTGTAATTAAGCTGCGCAGCTATAGCATTGCAGCTTAATGAATCAACCACTATGTGTTTATCAGATGATGGGGGATCTAGGTGGACCCTCCATACTGCTCTCTCATCTATAAGAAGCATAAGTCTCCTCTTACCTGGTGATGTGAGGAGTGTCTGGTTCTCCATCATGATGTCCTTGGAGAGGTCTTTCTCTCCTTCTACATACTGCCACTCCTCCTTGGAGAAGAAGGTTGGGACGTCCTGACAACCTATAGGAATCTGACACACACAATGCCACAGTCACCATCCAGACATCTCCCTTGCCATTTCTGGGCAATGTCCAATAATTCGCAGCACTGCTCACCTCTCCCATCAGCAACTCAGTGATCTGCTGGATGACTTGTAGAATCTTCTTCATGTTTCTGTCAGATACTAAGACGTGAGGTGGAGGAACTGTGATTGTCACCTGGTCACCAGACTTCACAGGAGGAAATTCCTGTATTGAAGAACCACCAGCAATGTTATGTGACCTCCCAGAATCTTCCTCACCACTCTGGTCAGGTCTGTGTTTTATATAAGTAGTATAAAACTCATATTTCATCTTTGGTGCAAAAACGTTAAAAACCTGTAGGGAACAAAGTGCCCCTAGGGGGTTACTTACCTCGGGAGGGGGAAGCCTTGGGTTCCTAATGAGGCAATCCCTGACCTCCACAGCCAGATCATTCCAGCGCTGGCTCCCCTACAGCGACACACACAATGATATTGACATATGGTGGTGTGCACAGGCCCACTAGCGTCTTCCCACTCGGGCGGAAATAGCTGAGCCTGATCGGGTCCGCTCCTCTGCGTAGAACCATCTGCGCCTGTGCAGTAGAGCAGACCCAATCGAGCTGAGCTATTTCCGCTGGGGCCAATTGAGAAGCTGCCAGCTGCACACCGTGATAAGCCCTTGTGGGCAGAATCTTCAGGGTCTCAGAGCTGGATCCCCTCTGGTGAGGAGGGCAGGGGAAGCCTCTTTGGGATCCAGAGGCTCAGGCTAGGTTTCCACTTGTGTGTTTTTTGTGTCAGATCATTCTCTCCAAAAATTTGCATTGATTTGGCAACAAGTGGTAGTGAATGGGGCTGTTTCCATCCAATGCGAGTTTTCGTACGCGTGAAAAAATCTGCGGTCCTGCATCATGTTTCTGGACATCGCGTACGATTCGCGTACAACGCTTTGCATAAGCAACACATAGCAATGTGAATTTTTGCATTATTTGCACGAAAATTTGCATTAAATCTATGGTTACAGAAAGTTGTCAGCAATCATTGACTAAGCGGTTACTAGGCTAGTTACTAGGTTACTAGGAGTGTTATATTTGACTAATGCAAATTTTCGTGTAAGAAAATTCGCATAAAAACATGCTCAAATTTACAAGCGAATTTTCACCAATCAGAAAAATCTTATAAGATTTTTTTGGGCGCGAAAATGTCATGCTACAGTGGAAACATAGCTTTACCCTGTCGAGATGAGTGCCCCCTTAAGCCCCAGACACACGCTCAACAGCGGCCTTTTATGCAGCACAATTATCAAACAACTTTTGTAGTGAAACAAGTTGAACAACCAAAACAAACTTGCTTGCTATTGTTCACACAACTGATAAGACTGATAAAACATCAATCCAACAGTTGAATTGACGCCTTCAGTCTTATCAGTTGTGTGAATAATAGCAAGCAACTTGTTTTTGGTTGTTCTACTTGTTTCACAACTAAAGTTGTTTGATAATTGTGCTGCATAAAAGACTGTTGTTGAGCGTGTGTCTGGGATTTAAGGGGCTCTTTTTTCCCCTTAAATGAAAATAAGTGCTACTTACCCGAGACTTCCTCCAGCCCCAAGCTCTCAGCATGTCTCTCGCCGCAGCTCTGCGGTGAGCTGTTCGCCGCTGCTGCTTCCCGGTCCCCGGAGAGGACGTCGCGCCTGCGTGAGCAGTGCTGTCAATCACCGCCACGTGGACCGGAGCGTACTGCGCAGGCACAGTAGTTCTGCGCCTGCGCAGTAAGCTCCGGTGCACGTGGCGGTGATTGATAACGCCGCTTGCGCAGGCCAGCCTGACTTCCAGTTGGGCCTGACGTCATCACCGGGACCCGGGAAGCAGCGGCGGCGAACGGCTCACCTGCAGAGCAGGCTGGGAGCTTGGGCCTGGAGGAAGCCCCGGGTAAGTAGCACTTATTTTCATTAAATATGCCTTGATCACTCCTTTAAGGTACACTTTAAAAAACAACATAAGACTAATAGAAAAAACATTATATATACAGTATATATTTCTTTACCTTTTCTTACTCAAGACACAACTAAAATGTTAATACATTCTCTTATAATATCTCCTTTGGACTACTGTAACATACTGCTTTGTGGACTACCTTCTAACAGACTGGCCCCACTCCAGTCGGTACTGAACTCAGCTGCACAACTCATTCATCTTTCTTCTCGATTTCCTCTGCTGCCCCTCTCTGTCAAGCTCTTCAGTAGCTGCCAAATAACCAGAAGATTCAGCTCAAACTACTAACCCTAACCTACAAAGCTCTTCACAATCTCTCTCCCTGGTACATATTCTCACTAATTTCCAGATACCAACCCAATCATAATCTCAGATCTGCACATGACCTTCTGTAGAATCCCCCCCCCCCCCCACCCACCACAAGAATTCTGGGAGACCAGGTTTATTTTCTACTGGCTTTAGAACACAAAGTATACAAACATTCCACAGAGATCACCTGACAGGACTTAAGATGTTGCCACTAGTGATAAATTTCAGAATGTAAAATGGAGTGAGGAATGTTTTTACAATGTGTAAACACCAACTAAATCATTTATAAATGAAGATTGTAAAAAAATTAGAATTTGTATCATTATGAATATTCATTAGGATTTTATACATTATTTTTGCTACAGTTTATTTTTAATTACAATAGGATAATCTATCCCACAAACAGGAATACTATCAATAAAATTAGGTAAAGTGCTATAGTTATCACGCCTAAACTTATCACGCCTAAACTTATCACGCCTAAACTGGGTTTAGGCGTGATAAAGGGCTTTTCACCAGCGTGCTAACTGTTAGCCCAGCTTTGTGAATCAAGCCCAATGAGTTAAAACCAGTCATTCCTTTTTTCTGTTAGTTTTATGGTGTGCTTAAAGAGACCCTGAAGTCTCAAAAAAACCCAGTTTTTATTTCAGATTCCTCTTAAAGCCAATGGTTACCACTTTAAAAATAAAAAAGTCAGATACTCACCTAAGGAGAGGGAAGGCTCGGTCCTAATGAGCCTTCCCTCTCCTCTCCCGGTGCCCTCGGTGCTGCGCTGGCTCCCCCGTTCGCGTCCGCCGCCGCCGCAGGGACTTCGGAGGTCTTCGGGAGCACTCGGGCTTCCGAAGACGGGCCGCTCCATACTACGCACGCACGAGTGCGTCATAGAGGGCGCTCGCGCATGCGTAGTATGGAGCGGCCCGTCTTCGGGAGCCCGAGTGCTCCCGAAAGCTCCCTTCAGCTGCGGAAGTGGCAGTATTTGACCGAACTGGTCGAATACTGCTATGGGGGATCCTGCGCGGGACCAGGCATCGGGAGAGGAGAGGGAAGGCTCATTAGGACGAGCCGCCCAAAATCTCTCCCCCACCCGTTTCAGTCTTCTTTCACTGAGAGGGGCGGGGGAGAGGCGGCGATCAGCACAGTTGGACGCGAATAGAGCCAGAGCTACAGCCCAAAGCTCTGCCTCCTTAGGGCAGCAAAATCCACAACCAGGAAAGTCGTGGATTTTTGCCCAGAGATTTTGGGCGGCTATAGTGAGCATTCAGCCGTGAGTATGCTGTGGCGGGATGTTAATACTTAAGAGGAATCTGAAATAAAAACTTTTTTTTTTAGACTTCAGAGTCTCTTTAAATATTTAAAGCATAGATGCAATTTTGAGTTTTTTACCACATAAAAGTGTGTAAATATATTGCCCTACTGATGACCAAATATGTCCTTTTGAGCCTAAATTAGTTATTTTACATAAATTGCCCCTGCGCCACTATAGCCATAATTAGCATAACGGTCTATCGACCCCAATGATTGAAGTGTACCTGTAGGGGAAAAAAAGGGGTCGATTCATTAAAGGACAAATCTGAAAATAATTTAAAAAAAAAAAAAAAAAAACCCACAAGATCAACTTACCCAGGGCTTCCTCCAGCCCCTTGCAGCCGATATGTCCCTTGCCGCAGCTCCGGAGTCCCATCTATTGCAGAGGCCAACCTCGCCAGGTCGGCATCTTCTGCATCTTCATGAGTACGCGGCTGCACTAGAGTGGCTGAGAGCGTTCTGTGCAGGTACAGTAGTCACACTCGCGCAGGTGCAGAAGATGCAGACCTGGCGTGGTTGGCATCTGCAATGGAGGGGACTGGAGGAATCTTGTTTTTTTTTTTCCTTGGACCTGTCCTTTAAGCTGCGCTGCTTAATGTGAGAAGCGGGTGTTGTGCGCATGCTGCATGCTGTAGTGCATCGTATTGCGCGCATGTAACTTACATCCTGACAGGCAGCCTATTAGGCCAATCAAAGTGCAAAGATCACGTCCCGTAAAGCCACTGGACCTGCCGGGGCTCAGGGCGGTATGAGTGGAGCGGCCCTTATTTGAAAAAAGGAGCTCGCATACGATGCACTACCGCGCACAGCATGTGCACAATTTGTACTGCTCACATTAAGCTGCCCTGTTAAAGCAATAAATCAACCCCAAAGAGGCGAATGCAACTACTTACCTCAGAAGAGGGAATACTCTGGATAATCCAGAGGTTTCCCGCATCCCCCTCAAGCTCACTATTCCAGCACTGATGACCCCCGAGCCTCGGCCACGAGGCTTGTCAAAGAGGTTTGCCGCACCTGTCCGTGTACAAGCAAAGCCGCACTGCTCAGACGGAAGACGGCACACACGTAGCATGGAGCTGTCCATGCTTGAGCGGCTCCATGCAACTGCATGGGACATCAGTGCCTAAGCACAGTGTGGCTGTGTTTATTTACAGAAGGGACTACGGCGTGGTCTGGAAAAGGGTGTCACAGGTTTGCTTTAAAAGAGATGAGTTATGTCATGTGACCCTCCCACAATATTACTCACCACCAGGGATGAGCTGGCGGCCAGCGGGTACGAAACTGCACCAGTATGTTGGTGGGCACAGGCCGCTTCACTTGCACTGCACACTGCTCTCCATCTTCCTGACACTTCCACCTTCACAGCTGGGAGGCAGACATGTCAGGAAGATGGGGAGCAGTATGTAGAACAATGCCGAGAGGCAGTGATATAAGTGAGTTAACACTCTCTGCTGTGGCTCATGCCCACCAACACTCAAGTTCAAAACTGAGTTTTTTTTAATAAGATTGAGGTCAGACTCATGTGACCTCCCAGAACCCTCCTCACCTCTCCTGCTAGCAGGCAGATGATCTCCAGGGTGAGGTTTAATATCCTCTCAGTCATGTGACTACAGTCTTCCTCCATCCTCACTGATGTGGTCATGTGATCCATACAAGAAGTCCTTATCTGTAGGCAGAAAACAAAATAAAAATTATCTAGACTGCAGGAACCTGGGCTGTATTAGAGCAGGGAAGTGCTACATGTGTCACACCCTGCATCATGGAGGCTGAGGGTTATACCTTATGATATTACAGTAAACCTGGAGTGAAAGAACAAGACAAGGCACTAAGCACCAGATCCATAGAAGTGGAGATCACCCACATCAGAACTAAGATGCAGGCTGTACAGAGAAGCCTCAGGGACAGTAGAGCACAGAGGCAGGGTGTAAGACGCAGGCAAGGACAGCATACACTGAATGGCGCAACCACATGCTGTAGCTTGCATTGTGTACAGGAACATCTGCACAGCATGTGGGATAAACCCTCCCAAATGATAGGAGATCCCACAGAAGGTTACAGAGGAGAACAGGGATAAGATCCTGTGGAACATCATCTACGACTACATCCAGATGGACAGACAGGCTCTGGCCTATCAACTGTCCATCAAGGTAGTAGACAAGGACCAGGAGACAACAGTGGTGACAGATGTGGAAGCTCAAAGTGACAGCAACATCAGAAGTACCAGAGCCTGAGAGAGGAACTAGAGAGACCCTGGAGGGTGAAGATCAAAGAGGTCCCAGTGGTGGCAGGAGTAGTCATTGCTTTCACTCCTAAGCTAGGAGATTGGCTCCAACAGATGTCAGGAACATCAGAGCTCTCTGTCCTGAGAAGTGCAGTGATAGAAACAGATAAGACTCTGTACAGAACTCTCCAGCTCACAGGCCTCTGATAGAGGAGCTGAGGATAAAGAAGACATAATCTATACACTGATCCATATACTGTATGTGTGTAACAGCAGCTGCTAGTGATGGGGGAGGGATATGAGGGTTAGGGTGTGAGGGATATCAATGTTACTGGGTGTAAATATAACAGATTCTCTTCTTACCTCTTCTACCGCCAGTCCCAGCAATGTCCCCCTCTGTACTTCCTCCCTCTTCATCTATGGCTTCCTGTCTGTGTTTTTCATTCCGTATAAATAGATGGCACCATCTTGTGGAGAATAGAGGAACTGCAACCCTCATGTATTGGCTTTATACTATAGTTTCGAGGGAACCCGAGGTGGGCAGATTGGCAGATTGGCAGATTGGGGGGGGGGGGGGGGGGTTCAGATGGGACACACACAGAGGCATGTTATCTGCCTCATGACATGCCTCTGTGTCCCCACACCGATGCTCTCTGCTCCCCCCCCCACAGCGCTATGCCCCCGAGATTAGCGACAATATATATTGCTATCTCGGAGGTAAACACAGGGGAGCGGAATTCCCTGTTCAAAACGCCCACCAGGGGAATTCCTGCAGGGTTTCCTGAGCTGCCATTGGGCAGCTCTCTCCCCCTGGCCGCGCTCCCTGCCGTTCCCATCTCCATGCACGCTGCGAGAGACACACAGTCTCCCCTTGCAGCGTCATGATCATGGTCACAAAAGTGAAAGTGGGCCGGTGCGGCACCACAGAAGCGGCGTTTTTTCTTTTTTTGCGGCTTCCTGATCCGCTTGCCCTGGTCAGGTTCCCAGGCCCTCTGTTCCATTTATTGAAATCATCTCTAATATGGTATTTATACCTCCAGAATCGACCAAAACTACAATTTCCGTACTTCCGAAGGAAGAGAAGGATACCAGTATTGCCTCAAACTACAGACGCATCTCGTCTCTTTCAATTGTGACCTTAAATGTTAAGCTAAAACGTTGGCTAATAGCCTGTTTACCTGATATTATTGCTCCAGATAAAGTGGGCTTTACTAAAGGCCAGCAAGCACCAGGTGGTCATCGAAGGGTCATTAATATGCTGCATTTTGGGGGGGTCCTGTCGGAAGCCTTCTCGGTTTCTAGTTTTGGATGCAGAGAAGGCCTTCAACATGGTTCACTGGGGATTTTAGCTGCGGTGCTATTTAAATTTGGCATATCTGGGATCTTCCATTAGGCAGTTATGGCTTTATATAAAAATCCATCAGTTTCTGATTTTCTTTTCAAAAAGTTTAGTATAACGAATGGTACTAGGCCGGGATGCCCCATCCCTCTTTGTTTTCATAATGATCATCAAGACTCTAGCAGCAACTATCCAGAGAAATCCTATTAGAGGACTTGAGACATTTGGCCAAAAAAATGTACTGAATCTTTTTGCAGATGATGTCTAAACCGCTTTAAATGAAATATTTTGTTTGAAAATTATTGTGCACTCTAAACCTCTGCTGGCAAATCTTGTTTGGCTGCCTAGTGCAGCCAAAGAGCGGGCAGCAGGGAGCAGTTATAATTACCTGTTCTGAATGGCTTCTTCTCTTCCTCCACCTGCCACTCTGAACTTCTGACATGTCTTCTGGGTCCCGATCACATGATATGACATGTGATCAGGATCCAGGAGACCGTGTCAGCATAACAGTGCTACCCAGTAGTGGGAGAGGGGTAATTGAAGAGATGGGTGGCGCTGTAATGCTGATATGGTCTCCTGGATCCCGATCACATCATATCATGTGATCAGAACTGAGAAGACATATCAGCATTACATTGCCACCACGGTAGAGGAGGGAAGTAGCCGATCCAGCCTTCCAGGCATGTAACTATAAAAGCTCCCTGCACCCCACTCTGCATACCCTACCTAGCCTGCCAGGCTGGGGAGGTACACTTCCCCACTGGCAGGAAAAATTCGGCTCTGCAGCCAATTAAGTTTAATTCATTTGGTTGCTAAAAAGGTTAATAATATCTGACGCTATGAAATCCCTTACTGGAGTTTGGGAGGCCTTTCAGGCTTCTTCAAATGCCTCATTCGGTGAAGAAAATTAATCAAGGTTGTCGCTATTGGGGTTCCATCTCTCCCCTGAAGTTAAAAAAGCTTAAGCAGACCAATTTCCATTCCCATGGGCAGAGGGGAATATACCTTATCTAGGAATCAAAATTGCTGCCCAGGCTTTATTAAGCCAACTTCCTCCCTTTATTAACCCAAATGAGAGATGAATGAACACAATTAGGTAAACTTGAACTGTTGTTATCAGGGAAAATAGTTGCCTACAAGACGAGGGTTCCTCCAATGATTTTGTATATCATCCATACTATACTCATTCCCTTACCCTCAAACTTATTTTCTCAGGCCTGGTCCAGAATCTTGAAATATCTTTGAGAAGAAAAAAAAAGCATAAAATTACTTTCTCCACCCTTACATTACCTACGAAAAATAGGGGGTATGGACTCCCGAATCTTCTTCAATAAATTAAGACAGTGCTTTAGAAATGTCCAAGCAAAGGTGGCAGCCCACCTCTCGCAAGCCTTGGATTTCCATAGGATCAGACATAGTGAATCCTCTCATATTAAAAGACCTTGTAACACTGGGTTTCCTGGAGCTGTCCCCGGCTATCCTGGATATTCCATCTATCCAAGCCACCTTCCAAGCCTGGAAAACCTTGTCGGCCAGTAGTCCATTGAGAGAAGATACTAACCTCCCTCACTATCACTATCCCTCCCTCTTTGGATCGATTATCCTTGTCTTCAATTACAAAATACAAGCTAATGCTTCGGATACCTCCACTCATGAGTTATTTAAAGAAGGAAAATTATTCTCATTGGCCTCAATTCACTAAGCTTATCTCCTGTCTTTAATAACGTTTCTAGAGTGATCACCATGGTGATGAGGCATGTTGTATTCAGAAAACATTTTACCTCAGGCAAACCTAAAAGTTAACTCTTCTATCTTTAAGTTAACTATTCAAACCTTAAAATAACTCCAGAATTCTAAAGTTAAAGACAGGCTGTTAATTAACTGCGTGTGAAAATAACTACAGAGGAGGTAACTTAACTACAGAGGAGGTAACTTAAGGAATGAAGAGATAGGATTATTCTCTCACTGTGTGGTGGCAAGTTTTCTCTTGTTGTATTATTTCCAGCATGATCTTAGTGAATTAAGGCCCATATGCAATTCATTTTTTTACCTGAGTTTTCTCCTGGGTGATATTTTTAAATTTGTCAATAAAATGCATTATAAGCCATCAGAAAGCAAGAAAATGCTCAAAATAATTTTGATAGTACTTTTTCATTTACTTTTTGGTACTTTTTTAGTTGAAAAGTGCTGGAAAGTTAATTTAATTTGAAGATGAAAAATTATCTCCTAGGAGAAAAGTCAGGTGAAAAAGTGAATTGCATATGGCCCTAAGGCCTTTGCCCAAATAGGAATGTAAATTTCTGGGAATAAGCTCAGCCAACATGTAAGGCTTGGTGGTGTATTCTCCACAGTCAGCATGCAACGCATGAGCTGGCGTGGAGGAGGTACACACACTAGCACCAGGAAACAGGCTATCCCTAGTATAGTGGAGGGGAGGACTGACTGCAATAGGAGATTGTGGCGCACAGAGCCGGTGCAGATCTGACAGCCACAAACAATGCTTTCGTTATAACGTCTCAGCGCAAAGTAGCGCTGAGCGCACAAACCAGAACTGAGGAGATCAGGACAGGTAGACAGAATGAACGCTTGCTAGCTAGCGGCTACTTAGCGACAGCAAGCGTCCAAAACCAGACAGACTGGAATGAGGCAGCCAATGCGATGCGGCGATGGCGTGCCTCACAAAGACAGGACAGGACAGTCAGAAAACAGCAGGATTAAGATAGATGAACGTAACACAGATAAATATACAATAAGTATGTTTTCCTAGCGTATTACAATTACAGCTATCAATGAAACTATTTGTAACGTCTGACTAACATATGTATATATCGGCAATGAACCGATATATGACATAAGCAGGAACGCTGACTAGGAATGGAGTAACACAGGGAACAGGACTCAGAAGGATTCGCTATCTCTTCGCAGAGATGAACGCAATCCACAAACGGTAACAGAACAGGATTCAGAAGGATTCGTTATCTCTTCGCAGAGATGAACGTAATCCACAAACAGTAACAGAACAGGATTCAGAAGGATTCGTTATCTCTTCGCAGAGATGAATGCAATCCACAAACAGGACCAGGAACAGGATAACTAGCTCAGCACGGGTGTTCACGGTACGCGCAAACTACCAAAACGTGCTGGAAAACTGACTAACTTAACACAGGATATAAACAGTTCGTGTACGTATACATCAGCGACACTGATGTATCACGTAACACAAATACAAGGAAAATAATAAACGTGCTGGTATGCATATATATTGGCAATGAACCAATATATGATGCAAAACCAGCAAAGTATCTTTATAACAAGAAACACGATCGGGGGCTAAAGCGACAGCAAGGCAGGCTTAAGCTGAAGCTATGAAAACCCAAGGAAACCCTGCAGGAAGCAGATCTTTATACTGAGGTCATCCAATGGGAGCAGACATGCAGATTCCCACACAGGTGAATGATAATCAGTCACAAGCTGACAGCAGGGAAAGACAGACAAAGCTATGCAACTTGCATGGAAATAGATCAGAACTGCCTGAGCTGCAGCACTACTACTTCCAGTAATAGCTGCTGCAGCAGCGATCATTACAGTACCCCCGCCTTTAAAAGCGGATTCCAGACGCTTTTCAAAACTGAAATTCCCAACAAAACAGTCTGACTGATAATTCATGATGACCGGGACAGCCCGGCAAGACCGAATTCCAGAATCAGTCCCCACAAGACTGGACCCATCAGAACCAGAACCTACAGAACCATGCCCATCAGTACTACAAGCCCCAGTGTGACACCCATCAGAACCATGATTTCCAGAAGAAAGCCCTCCGAAACTCCCTGAGCGATACCCACCGCCTTCCAGGAACCGTTCAGAAACGCCAAAGCCTTTGCAATGCCCACCGGTACTGTCTTTACCAACACAAAACCCACTGTTGAACCAGTCCAAGGCACCAGGACAAGTTTTCTCAGAGACCTCCCAGAACACCTTGAAGCTCCAAAGAGATCCCCATAGGTCAGAATGCCCCTTAGGCTCACATGGAGAACCATCAAGAACCCCTATGGAACCTAGGGCAATTCCCGAGTCAGGGCCACAAGGACAAACATCAATATCAGGGCTTTCAGGGACCAGAACCATCTCTGGGCATGCAGGCAGACTGGCAATATCAGAACGTGTTCCCACTAAGGAAGCATCAGAGCACGCTAACACCTTAGACACACTTGGGCATTCTGGCACACAAAGAACATCTGGGCACACCGGCACAAGAGAAACCTCTGGGCATGTCAAGGAACTGTGAGCCTCAGGGTCAGCCAAGACAGGACCAAAACCAGGACTGGCCAAAAAAAAATGATCATGACTAAACTTCGCAACTACTGGACTTTTACACGAGAATGCTGGATCAGACTTAGATGTCGCTGATTCCAGCAAAGTCAGTAACAAATCAGATTCAGGGGCACTAACAAGACAGGACAAATCTTCTGATGTATGCACTGAACCAGACAGGGACTCCACAACTACCTCTGGACTGGACAGAGACTCATTTAATACACTGGATTGGAGCTCATGAGGCGCTGCAAAACAAGTCAGTATTGCAGCAGCCCCCACTGGACTAGGCAAAACTGAGGAATTCCCTGGACAGGAAGGGGACTCTGGAACCTCTGCCACAGCGGCCAGAGAACCAGAATCTTTCAGGATACAGGGCTGGGTTTCAGGAACACTCATCAGACCGGACTGAAATTCTGAGATTTCTATTATTTTGACCAGAGAATCAGAATTATCCATGTTACAGGGCAAGACTTCTGAAACATTCAGAGGACAGGGCTGGAGTTCCTCGGCTGTTACAACACTGGAGAGGGACTCAACAACATTGGTTAAATCAGACTGTGTACAGGACAAGGTATCTGACACACTTGCTGACGAGGACAATATTTCAATGGCTTCTGCTTTGCTGGGCAGAAATTCATCAAGTTTTATTAGAGCAGACTGTAATTCCAAAACAGCTGCTAGACAAGTGAATATTACTGCAACACCAACTGAGGTAAGCAGTGCTTCAGCCTCCTCTGCTAGAGGGTTTAAAGTATCCAAAGTACTGGGTGAAGCATAAGACTCTGCGACCACAGCTTCACTGGACAGGATCACTGAACAGTCCATATTGCAGGGCAAAACCATGGAAGCACCTGCTGGACAGCATAATGATTCTGTGACCTGAGTTTCATTGGAGAGATCCACTGCACAATTCATGGTACAGGGCAAATTTATTGGAAAATTTTCTGAACAAGGTAATAATTCTGCGATTTCAGGTTCACATAGCAGATGCTCTGAGCTATTCACGAAACTAGAGCGAGGTGTAGAAACAGGAAGATCAAGACACAATGTTTGCGCATCTGAATCACCATTCATTTGTAAAATTGGAAAATTCAGATGCTGGGGTTCTGAGTTTACTAGACAGGATTGCTGGGACTCGGAAACTGATGTAGTGCATCTATAGCATCTGCTGGATCAGACAGGAGTTGAACTTTATTAACACAGGTAATTTCTGCAGAAGTGTTTGCAGAGACAGGCAAGATTTTTCTGGTGTCTGTTTCACTAAACAAAGAGTCATGAGTACTGGCTAGGCTGGACTCGGAAGTCAGCAGGACCTCTGGATTCTCTGCTGAGAAATTTGCGCAGGGCAAGGTTAAGAATGTATCAGTGGCTTCTGTTTTACTGGGAAGTAACACTGAGTTATCCATGGTACAGGGTGGAATTGCAGGAACTTCAATTTCACACAAAAAGAGCTCCGAATCACCTGCTGAATCAGCCAAAGGTGCTGAAGCAGGCGGGTCAGAACGCCAAATTTGCGAATTCGGAGTCACATAAAAATCATCCAAAATCAGTTCCCACACATCAATCAAGGGAGCCACACAGTCATACCTACACACACCAGCCTCTATTAGGTTATAGGCTGACTTAATGCATGCGTTCAATACCATTTCACTTTTTGCACTGTAAAATTGACAAAATGAACTTGAATCATTCTTCCATTCACAGACCAGGGCTTCCATCTCTCCCCTCTCGAATGGAGGATCCCATGCATACTTAACAGCGAAACATTTAGGCTGATCACAGTCTGCAGATATGATTGTGGCAGGCACATGTATAGGGTTAATTAGCAGGTGATTGGCAGATTCCTTATTCTTAAGAATCTCCAATACCTGTAGCAAGTGTTGAACTGTAGTGTATGCAAACTTCCCTTGGTTCACAAATAAGTTGATTTGTTCAATACTCTGTAATATCTCATCATAATCATACTCAGATAATTCTTTTAAACAAAAATCTTTATTTTCCCTAGCCAGGGAGGAAAGTTCATTAGTAGTTTCATAAGTCCATTTAACTCCCCTGAAAGACAATTGCATTTCATTATCTGTTAATGGCAGAATCTCATTATAGGTCTCAGTCGCTAAGGATAACGATTCTGCAGATTGGACACGTTTCTTAGAACGTTTGCGTTTTGCCTTTGACCTTGCGGTTTTTGGTGATTTATTCAAAGCTGCAGGAAAATTATCAGTAACACTTTCTGCTTGCTGCTCATTCTTGCAAGCAATTGAAGGAGCAGCTGATTGGCCTGCTGCCAGGAGTTCATTAAGAGGAAAAGGCAATGGATCTATGCGCAACCAGTTATGGATCACAAACGCTAGAAATTCCAGCGGTCTATCTTTCAAATCGGAATGATTGAGAACATTAAATGCCCACTGGAATAATTCCCCTTTAAACAAAATATAACTTAGTTGGAGTGCCCAGGTTGAAACAGGAGTCGCTTGGAGATCAGGATTGGTCAGGAACCTGGCACATTCAGAGAAAAACTCATTTTCTGTTTCAGAGCTAAGTTCTTCAAATTTCTTAAAGGAACAGGAACCATAATTAACAGTGTCATACTTTCTGGGAATCCCCCCCACAATGGGGATTGGTAATGGGGTTTTCATAATGTAAGGCTTGGTGGTGTATTCTCCACAGTCAGCATGCAACGCATGAGCTGGCGTGGAGGAGGTACACACACTAGCACCAGGAAACAGGCTATCCCTAGTATAGTGGAGGGGAGGACTGACTGCAATAGGAGATTGTGGCGCACAGAGCCGGTGCAGATCTGACAGCCACAAACAATGCTTTCGTTATAACGTCTCAGCGCAAAGTAGCGCTGAGCGCACAAACCAGAACTGAGGAGATCAGGACAGGTAGACAGAATGAACGCTTGCTAGCTAGCGGCTACTTAGCGACAGCAAGCGTCCAAAACCAGACAGACTGGAATGAGGCAGCCAATGCGATGCGGCGATGGCGTGCCTCACAAAGACAGGACAGGACAGTCAGAAAACAGCAGGATTAAGATAGATGAACGTAACACAGATAAATATACAATAAGTATGTTTTCCTAGCGTATTACAATTACAGCTATCAATGAAACTATTTGTAACGTCTGACTAACATATGTATATATCGGCAATGAACCGATATATGACATAAGCAGGAACGCTGACTAGGAATGGAGTAACACAGGGAACAGGACTCAGAAGGATTCGCTATCTCTTCGCAGAGATGAACGCAATCCACAAACGGTAACAGGACAGGATTCAGAAGGATTCGTTATCTCTTCGCAGAGATGAACGTAATCCACAAACAGTAACAGAACAGGATTCAGAAGGATTCGTTATCTCTTCGCAGAGATGAACGCAATCCACAAACAGGACCAGGAACAGGATAACTACCTCAGCACGGGTGGTCACGGTACGCGCAAACTACCAAAACGTGCTGGAAAACTGACTAACTGAACACATGATATAAACAGTTCGTGTACGTATACATCAGCGACACTGATGTATCACGTAACACAAATACAAGGAAAATAATAAACGTGCTGGTATGCATATATATTGGCAATGAACCAATATATGATGCAAAACCAGCAAAGTATCTTTATAACAAGAAACACGATCGGGGGCTAAAGCGACAGCAAGGCAGGCTTAAGCTGAAGCTATGAAAACCCAAGGAAACCCTGCAGGAAGCAGATCTTTATACTGAGGTCATCCAATGGGAGCAGACATGCAGATTCCCACACAGGTGAATGATAATCAGTCACAAGCTGACAGCAGGGAAAGACAGACAAAGCTATGCAACTTGCATGGAAATAGATCAGAACTGCCTGAGCTGCAGCACTACTACTTCCAGTAATAGCTGCTGCAGCAGCGATCATTACACAACATATACAATTGTCCCACTGGTTAAAATCCCACAATCTAATAATACACCCCCTGCCTCATCCCATCAAATTGTACCTTAAAATCCAGATCCCACTGAATGTGGAATATCAATATTATACAGTATAGCAACCTCACCATCTCCACTTGAGAAATTTGCTAGGTTTTGGTCTCAAGAAACAAATGCCTATATTTCTGTACTGAACTTTATGAAAGCTGTTACTGCTCCCACAAAGGCCCATATGCAATTAACTTTTTCACCTGAGTTTTCTCCTAGGTGATATTTATAAACTTGTCAATAAAATGCTTGTTAAGCCTCCAGAAAGCAAGAAAATACTAAAAAAAATGAATATTACTTTTTCACATACTTTTTGGTACTTTTTTTGGTAAAAAAGTGCTGGAAAACTTTTTTAAATCGAAGATGAAAAATTATCTCCCAGGAGAAAACTCAGGTGAAAAAGTGAATTGCATATGGGCCCAAGTATCAGGTGATCACATTTAGCAGCATATACAACAGTCTGGACACAAATATACAGTGACACTGTGCTTTTAATGAATTGTGCTATATACACATAAGTGAAAACAAACGATAATCTCTCCCACACGGCAAATAGGCCACATACTAGCCAACTATATACTGTACAAAATATACAATGTCAAAATACTTATGTAATTGTGGTACAGGATTGGGTAACAGGAGCAATATCAGGAAGAAAGCCAAGGTAATACATGAGCAGATCAAGATAAGTGAGTACAGAGCAGACAGAATCAGGTAACAGGAGCAATGTCAGGAAGCAAGCCAAGGTCACACACTAGCAGATCAGGATGAACGAGTACAGAGCAGACAGAATCAGGTAACAGGAGCAATATCAGGAAGAAAGCAAAGGTTATACACGAGCAGTTCAGGATAAGCGAGTACAGATCATACAGACTCAGATAACACAAGCAATGTCAAGAAGAAAGCCAAGGTCATACACGAACAGATCAGGATAAGCAAGTACAGAGAGGAGTATCGGGAAGTGAACCAGAAACAGAAGCCAAGCTAACTGAAGATCTGGTATTGTTGCAAGGGGTGTGGTTGTCTTTAAGGAAACCAGAGATGATAAAAGTTTTATACATACCTAGGGCTTCCTCCAGGCCCATAAGCACGGATCACTCCCATGCCACTGTCCTCTGTCTTCTAAGTACCGGATCTGGAGAAGACTGGCAGCGTGGGGACGATCTATGCTTATGGGGCTGGAGGAAGCCCCAGGTATATACTGTATAAAACATTTAGCTTTTATCATCTCTGGTAATCTTTAAATAGGAAGTGGTTGACTGCCAGGAGAAAACCTGTTGATCAGAAACATGTCCAAACTGAGATACTTCATCTTGTGGTGAAAGTGGAAACTGCATGTAACATTGGAAAGCTAGCAGAGCCACCTACTGGTGACTTGTGATAACACCAGCAGGTGAAATGGTGCAACACTGTTCGTAACAAAGTCTACGACACCCAATGAAAGATGTCTAATTGTTCCACACATATCAAAACTTAATGAAATTTGATAATAGATCTACCCATTGTTGGCAAAACGTGTTCCATATCTTATGGGAATGCCCTAAGTTGACCTCTTTCTTGCCGTATCTTTCATAGGTATTCAATCAAGATATACCTATAACTTAATAGAAAAGTAATTGCCCATCTGATATGTGCAGCATGCCAATAAATCCTAGCAAATTAGGCCTTAGAGGACATTCCCTCCCTCACCAGTCTCACAGTGGCAACAGATTATGATTCAGAAATGGAGAGTCATCTACATAGAAAGTGCTCCACATTACACCCTGCAATGGAAAGCTCAGTGAATTGGGTGAGAAACAAACAAACCACTTTCAGATGATAGTGTAGGCCCCTACTAATCTTCTGCAATGCCAACTTTTACCATAGATATATCATCACCTCCGGACGACCTTTACAAATGGTTTGATGCAAGGTTGGTCATCACTCGTTCCCCCCCCCCCCCCCTTCACCTTCTCCCTTTGGACAATCCCACTGCTAAGGTAAACTTGTTCTTTCTGCTCTCTCTTCCACCAATGTCCCTGTAGCAGGTCAAACAGGAGTCGACTTTCTTGTTTTAAAGGCGCTTCCTGGACTTGATTTGTTTTCTTATCTTTTGGGATGTCCTAAATGTAATACATTTTCAGTTTTTCTTGTAATAAAATCTTTTCACAAGACCTAAGGTATGGGCATAGAATGGTGATTAATTGGAACCCTGTCATTTATCCGCCACTTTTTGAAGTTGCACTGTACAATTGGTGTTATGTTTGTTTGTATCAAAACTCAAATAAAAATGTGTTGAAATAAAAAAATCATTTTCACGTGTTTATTTTCAGTTAAAATTACCCTTAACTATTACAAGTGTTTCTACTTAACATGTTGCCTATAACTAACTGAATTCAGTATAATATAGTGCAGAGTTTTTGGCTTATGTGACAATTGCATCATCTGTGAAGGAATGAAAGACTTTCTTTTGGTTGGGAATTTTGAATGGTTTCTGTCTCGTGTTACAAACAGCCTACATTATTGCCTTTGTCTGTTGCTATGGTCTCCCCACTTGCTGTACACAGCTAGTTAGTACATACTGCCTGCTCCTCCCTCTCCTTCATGTACTGTCACTTCCAGTGTTTCGGTATCTTCTTCCATTACTAGCTAGGGTGGCAGGATTATCCTGCAGAACTGTTGTATTCTGAAAGGGATTAAACAATCACTGGGGCATTCAAGCAGTGTTTTGGAGAGTAAGCTATCTGTCAACCCACATAACACCAATCCTTTGCTCAGTCCACTGGCTACCCATAAAATCCAGAATCCTCTACAAAATTGCTCTGCTAACATCCACAAATCTACACAATTTAGTCCATGGATACCTGGAGGACTTGTTGCAACTGTGTCACATCTCCCACAACCTCAGATAACAGGATCTAATAACTTGTCCACTCCTGTAGTCAAAAGCAAAACCTTTGGAGCCAGATCCTCCGGTCATGCTGTAGGGACGCTTTAGAATGCCTTGCCACACCCAATAAAAGGCAGCTCCAATGCTGGAGGCATTTAATTAAAAACTGGAAAGCTACCCATTTAGTCTGGCATTTACTATCACATAAAATTTCCCCTGTAACACATCTCGGATTGCAACCATGTATTGATCAGAGCCAAGTATATGCTTTACAAATGTTTTGTTAATGGCAGTTTCTGTGTAATTCAGCAGGGAGATATACCATCTGTACAGAGCGTATGTCAGGGTGGTTAACTCTCGCATAAATCAACATCGGTGACAAAATAGTCTCCCATAACTGGAACTGTCCCTAAGGATATTGCCTAAAAACCTCTGTGCTAAAAGGCATTCCTTTTGCCATCTTTATAAAGTTAGGAGGTGTGGCCACATATAAGACCTTGTATCCATAGACAGAGAGGGAGTAGAACCGTGGTGAAGCGCTTATTTCTGTTTCTCATTTACTGTCCTCGGCACTAGGGATGATCAATGACCTGTTTATGCAATTGTATGTAAATTTTATGCAAATATATGTAGCTTGAAATTGGACCAATCAAGTCCCACCTAGGTTTAAATTGATTGGTCCAATTTTAAGCTGCATAAAAAGTAACATAAATTTGCAAAACCTCTAAAGTATTTGCATATAACATTTACATTTCTATAGCGATTTCTCCCATAGGGCCCAAAGCGCTTCATATCATTGATCATCTCTACTCTGCACCACCACAGTTCTTATTCAAATGTTACCTTTAGGCCATCTGATCAAAGACCCTTTATCAATCTGAAAAAACCCTTCAACTCACTAAATACCCAGTGACAATCCAGTGCGAATCATGGGGCCCCCAGCAAGATTTAGTTGGGGCCCCCCAATGTTCATACTCTTTCCCTTGCCTAACTCTGGTGACCCTAACAGCTTGCTGGGCCATCTTGCAAGGGTCAAAAAACAAGTGTGGACAATCGTAATCTTAACACCCATAACAAGTATAGGCAAAAAAAAAAAACCTGATCTGAAGGATGGACCCCTTTATCAGAGGGAGTGAAGTAGTAGTTGGGGACCCTTTATAGCTCTGGGTACCCCTGCAGTCACAGGGGTTTCTCCCCTGTAGTTACGCCCCTGCTTCCAACCTAGTCCTCAAGGTGGTGTGAGATAGTCTGTCAACCTATTGCAGTAACTCGGTCTTCTTCTGTCTTTTTTGGTAGTAGTTGCGTAGTGTATGCTCTCCCATTGTTGCCTATGGACCCCAGTAGAGAAGAAATGCACACCTCAGTCATCACTCGAGGAAGTACATATAGTAAAGATGAGCCCGGCACCATTCAATGATCTTATATTAAGTTTTATTTAAGGCTTAAAGTGGACCCAAACCAAACATTTTTTTAATTCAAAATATTTAGTTGCACCACTCTGACACATACAAAGATAAATAAACACTCCTTCAAGCCTATGAGCATTTCAGTGCATGTTTGTCACCCTTCTCTTTTCAGAACTAGGGTTATACAGGTGGCAGCCATTACTTCTGAGCTTAGTAGGAGGTTTTAGAATGATCATGGGTGTGTTTGTCATCAGCTACCCTCACAGGGGTGTCGTCTATGTGAAATCTCACACAAGCTGAGATCACCTCCCCTGTGACATCATCAGTAGCAGCCTGTGTTTTGTTTTTTATCGCCTTCACCAGTCTGCCAGATTCTGTCCCAGCAATATGAAAGGAAGGAAGGGAGGGGTTTCTCCAATAAATGTGAAATATTTTATATTTGTCATCATGCAGCTGAAAGAAGGATGCTATTTATTATTATAATTTAGAAAATAGACTTTATTTCTGAAATCTTGTATTTTTAATTTGGGTCCACTTTAAGAAAAACTTCATAAAGAGCTGTGGATGGTACTGGCCTGATCAGTACCATATTGTTGCCTATGGAAGAATGGCCAGACTGGATGGAGCTGAAAGAAAAGCTTTGGAGTAGAACAAGGCACATATAGGAACATGCAATCTTCTATGATAACCTTCACTCTCTAAAAATATAGACAAAGATAAAAATAATACATGTATTACACATTTTGGAAAATGGTTACAGAACATTGAAAAGATTCAGCTATGAGATTAATTTGTGAAAAGATGCATGACGACTGGAACAGCAGGACAGCGTGATAATGGCCAAGGCCTGGCAGCCATGATGGAACAGAGGGGGTTGAGTGTTCCAATATCTTTTTGAGGAAGGTGCCCTGGTTACATCTAAACTGTGTTTCATGGTTTCACTCCCCCGAGGAAGCCATGAAGTGCGTTGTCACATGCTTTTCTGTGATAAACAGTTTGCAAATTACTAGCTGGTGTCTCCCTTGGGGTTCACATCTTATACTGCAGCTGAATTATCAGCTTTTGTACCAACTAAAACTGGTTTAATTTCCCTTGTGCTAATTCTATCCTCTGCACAAAACCATAACCCCACCCCTAGTGCTAAATAACCCCCCCCCCCCAAAAAAAAATAATAATAATAAATAAATATAACAATAAAGCCTACCATAACCTCTTGGGGCAAAATACTATCTTGTCACTCCTTCTGAAAGTTCTGAAATGGCTTAACTCTAAGTGCTGGAAACTAACAACCCCCATCCATATAAGCCTTCTACACACACTAGATCAAACTTTTTAGGTCGGGGGCCTGGTCAACATACGTCAGACTGCTGGGGGGCCGGAACATACATAAAATGATGCTAAAATCTACAGTAGGTATTGATTTCCCCATATTCATGCCGGAAGAGAACTCCCAGCAGCAGTGTAACGATTGGTGTCAGCATGAAGAGAGAATCTGATTATTGGCGATCTGCAGTACCACCAAGAATGCAGATATACGCCTGATTATCGATGATCTGCAGAATCAGCGATAATACAGATGTATTACTAACCTCTGGACACCAGAATAGTGAGAGTGTTTAGTGTAACAGTAACAACTGAGTGGAGACCACCAGAGGAGCTGGCGGCCTAAGACTCCTGAGGAATTCACCCCTGACTGTGGGTGATATTCCTGTAGCCTGTGGACCCCTGGGCGAGGGGCCGAGGCTGGGTTGCAGGAAGCCCTGCAGCTAATATGAAAGGTTTTGCCCTGAACTGGGCTAACGTAATACAGTAATAGCACAATCCTAGTCTGGGGTGTGAGGTCCGTAGTCACAACACCCTGGAACTAGTCTGGAGCATAACATAAATGATAATACAAATCCCTAGTCTTGGGTGTGAGGTCCGTGATCATCAACACCCTGGAACTAGTCTGGAGTATAACATAAATGATAATACAATTCCCTAGTTTTGGGTGTGAGGACCGTGATCATCAACACCCTGGAACTAGTCTGGAATATAACACAAAGACAATACAGTTCCCTAGTCTTGGGTGTGAGGGCCTTGATCTCAACACCCTGGAACTATGCTAGAGTATACACAGAAGATACACAGAATTCCTAGTCTGGGGTGTGAGGGCCTTGATCTCAACACCCTGGAACTGGTCTAACAAATAATAACAGTACAAGGTAATCTGGCTCAGTGTGACTTCCCAGGTCCACCTGGTTCAAACACACTGTAAGGATCTGACTATGGTCTGAATGCTTCCACAAAGTGTTTGCAATGGCAGACAACCAGCAACTGACAAGCAAGCAGGATATATAGTAGCTGAACTCTGCTGCCCCGCCCGAGCCACTCAGCCAATCATGAGTCCAGCAGGAATCAGCTGACCGTCCTGATCAGCTGACACTTCCCCTGCTGGTATAAAGGTCCTGACTTCTGGCCCGCGCACGCGTAGCTCTTCATCCATCTATGTGGACTAACAGACCCAGCCACTCCAAAGGCACGCTGCTGCGTACAAACTGCCACCTTGGACGCGGAAACAGCCGCTTTGCTGTTAGAACATGCGGCGGCTTTTCCGCGTTCTGCCACACTACCAGACGCGTGCCTACGCGTGCAAACCGCCGCGTTGGACGCAGAATCAGCCGCCTTGCTTTCAGCACATGCGGCGGCTTTTCCGCGTTTTCTCACAAGCAGCCATTTAGAAGAATGTCTTTGTGCACCAGACAGTGAAGCATACCCAGGTGATAATCTGCCACCCAGTTGGATAGCAGTGTCACCTGAAGCAGAATTGGATTGGAAGCCAGCGAATGACTGCCCACTGGCTTCTACAGTATGTGGATGGGTGGGGACAGCACTGCTATTCTATATGCAGGCCACTGATATTAAAAAATGCAGTGGTCCACATCTATTAGTTATACATTTTGTGTTTGGGAGTCTGTGAAAAAGCCTCGGGGGCGGGGGGGGGGGGGGGGCATTTGGCCCGGCGGGCCGTAGTTTAAGGACCACTAGATGGCTCTCGGGTGAGGCAACCAGTTGAAGCCACCTCTGCCAATCTAGTATGTGCCAATTGGACCCAGATAACCTTGTTGTTTACAGAACTCAGTCCAAACCTGTCACATGGCAACAGTCTTTTTATATGTGTATGAGGCATAATACTGACCCTTTCCTGCAAAACCTAAAATGTCACCCCAACAATAACCCTCCCCAGAAATACTCAACTCCAACAGCTGGATAATGCAGAATAGAAGGACAGCTCTGCACTGAGCTGATGAAGAGGAAATGACATCAGTGCATGATGTCACTGCGGGCCAATAAACACTGCACACGAGCTGCCTACTCCTCCTGCATAACTGTCTTTTCTGCTCAATGCTTATTCATGTAACTGGAGGGGTCCCAGCATTGCAGTCCTGCTTCTGCCCTATGCGGTCTGACCCTGATGTCTGTGTGAAGACTCTCTGAATGGAACAAAGATGAACACCCCTGCCACCCCTAAGCCATGTACACATGCTAGACTGTTCTTGCACAAGGCGGGAGGGTGAGTTCAGTAGCCCCCCGATATCCCTGCCTACCTTGGACAGTGATCAGCCTGGTGGACTGACTCCAGCCACTGCCTCTCATGCGATCATTAGCTCTCACCTAAGCTTTGTACACAGGCTAGATTGTCACATTCTCTAACCGTGCCCGCCCCTTCCTCCCTCACTGTGCCCAACCCCCTCTCTCCCTCGCATTGTCCCTCTTGTCACCACAACCAGTCCTGTCATTCTGGTAATGGGACTAAAGTAGTGGTTACATGGTGACTATTGGGGTTTACATTTTTAATAGAAGCTTTTCCCACACTCTAAACATGCAAAAGGACACTAAGCTAAATGAATCCTACGCTACTACCAAAACTCTTCCCACATTCTGAACATGAGAATGGGTGCTCACCTGTGACTTCTCTGGTGAATAACCAAGTGTGCTTTCTGAGGAAAACCTTTCCCACACTCTGAACATGGAAAGGGCCGCTCGCCTGTGTGAGTTTTCTGATGTCTTGAAAGGTAATGTTTATCACTAAAACCTTTCCCACACTCTGAACATGATAAATGAAAGATGCCTGTGTGAATTATCAGGTGTTTATCAAAATGTGCTTTCATTATAAAACCTTTTCCAAACTCTAAACATGAGAATGGGTGCTCACTTGTGTGACCTCCCTGGTGTATAAGAAGGCTTCTTTTATAATTAAAACACTTCCCACACTTTGAACATGAAAAAGGCTGCCCACCAGTGTGACTTCTCTCGTGAACAACCAAGCTTTGTTTCCGAGAAAAACATTTCCTACAATCTGAACATGAAAAAGGTCGCTCCCTTGTGTGAGTTCTCTGGGGTCTACAAAGGTCCCATTTTTCACTAAAACGTTTCCCACATTCTGAACATGAAAAGGCTGCACCCCTGTGTGAGTTTTCTGGTTTCTAAAGAGGTCAAATTTCTCATTAAAACATTTCCCACACTCAGAACATGATAAAGGCAAGATGCCTGATTGGCTTCTCTGGTGTCGAAGAAAGTGTCGTTTCTGATTGAATTTTTCCCAACACTCTGAACATGAGAATGGATGCTCCCCTATGTGAATTCTCTGGTGTCTAAGAAGATGTCCTTTCATACTAAAACCTTTCCCACACTCTGAACGTGAGAATGGGTGCTCACCTGTGTGACTTCTCTGATGTATAAAAAATTGCCCTTTCCCACCAAAACCTTTCCCACACTCAGGACATATGAATGGATGCTCGCCTGTATGACTTTTCTGGTACGAAACCAGGCTTGTTTTCTGAGCAAAACATTTCCTGCACTCTAAAGAGGAAAAAGGACGCTCACTTGTGTGACTTCCCTGGTGTCTCAGAAGGTCTCTCTTATAAATAAAACCTTCCCACACTCTGAACATAAAAAAAGGCAGCTGGCCTGTGTAAGTTAACTGGTGTCTAAGAAAATCTCTTTTGTCATTAAAACATTTCCCACACTCTTAACATGACAAAGGATGGGTGCCTGTGTGACCTCTCTGGTGTCTAAGGAGACCTCTTTTATGTTTAAACCCTTTCCCACACTCGGAACATGAGAAAGGATGGACACCTGTGTGACGTGTCTGATGTGACATCGCTGCTGTATTCCTTGGATGAAGATGTCCGTTTGAAGAGCTCCCAACATTATGTCCATCTGGTGGGAAATTACATTTTCTTTAGATACTGAATTTACCCTCCCCTCTACTACTAATTAACACTATAGCTCTCAGCAGGCTGTCTGCTGCCAGGTACAGTTGGCCAGTTGCTCTGAAGTCTAATCTTTACACCAGGTCATCAGAGGAGTTTAGAGGTCTTGCAGTTGCCTGGCTGCTGGTGCTGACATGAAGTGTGTGAAAGAAAAAGAAAGCTCTGATTTCAATAGTTTCCTGTATAGATAGTGGTGTGTGTGTGTGTGTGTGTGTCTGGTGGGTGTGTGTGTGTCTGGTGGGTGTGTGCCTGCTGGGTGTGTGTGTGTCTGGTGGATGTGTGCCTGCTGGGTGTGTCTTGTGTGTGTGTGTGTGTGTGTCTGGTGGGTGTGTGCCTGGTGTGTGTGTGTGTGTGTGGTGGGTGTGTGTGTCTAGTGTGTGTGTGTGTGTGTGTCTGGTGGGTGTGTGCCTGGTGTGTGTGTGTGGTGTGCGTGTGGGTGTGTAACTGGTGTGTGTGTGTGTGTGTGTGTGTGTCGGGTGTGTGTGTGTGTCTGGTGGGTGTGTGCCTGGTGTGTGTGTGTGTCTGGTGGGTGTGTGGGTGTCTGGTGGGTGTGTGCCTGGTGTGTGTGTGTGTGGTGTGCATGTGGGTGTGTAACTGGTGTGTGTGTGTCGGATGTGTGTGTGTCTGGTGGGTGTGCCTGGTGGGTGGGTGTGTGTGTGTGTGTATGGTGTGTGTGCCTGGTGTGTGTGTGTCTGTGGCCTTCGTGGTGTGTGTGTAGCGTGCGTGCGTGTGTGTGTGTGTGTCCTGTGTGTGTCAGCCTCCATATCCCTCTCACTTCATGTCTGAATTGATGCATAGAATGTTGGAGGAGGTTTAGGGAAGGGGGCCCAAATCTGCTGTATTGCTTAGGGTCCCAGTTGGCCTTAATCCGGCTCTGTTATAATATATATATATATATATATATATATATATATATATATATATATATATATATATATATATATATATATATATATATATATATATATCACCTAAAAGATTATTAGGAACACCTGTTCAATTTCTCATTAATGCAGTTATCTAATCATCCAATCACATGGCAGTTACTTCAATGCATTTAGGGGTGTGGTCCTGGTCAAGGCAATCTCCTGAACGCCAAACTGAATGTCACAATGGGAGAGAAAGGTGATTTCAGCAATTTTGAGCATGGCATGGTTGTTGGTGCCAGATGGGCCGGTCTGAGTATTTCACTATCTGCTCAGTTACTGGGATTTTCATGCACAACCATTTCTAGGATTTACAAAGAATGGTTTGAAAAGGGAAAAACATCCGGTATGTGGCAGTCCTGTGGGGGCAAAAATGCCTTGTTGATGCTAGAGGTCAGAGGAGAATGGGCCGACTGATTCAAGCTGATAGAAGAGCAATGTTGACTGAAATAACCACTCGTTACAACCGAGGTATGTAGCAAAGCATATGTGAAGCCACAACACGCACAACCTTGAGGCGAATGGGCTACAACAGCAGAAGACCCCACCAAGTACCACTCATCTCCACTACAAATAGGAAAAAGAGGCTACAATTTGCACTAGCTCACCAAAATTAGACAGTTGAAGACTGGAAAAATGTTGTCTGGTCTGATGAGTCTCAATAGAGTTAGAATTTGGCATAAACAGAATGAGAACATGGATCCATCATGCCTTGTTACCACTGTGCAGACTGGTGGTGGTGGTGGTGTAATGGTGTGAGGGATGTTTTTTTGGCACACTTTAGGCCCCTTAGTGCCAATTGGGAATCGTTTAAATGTACCGGGCTACCTGAGCATTGTTTCTGACCATGTCCATCCCTTCATGACCACCATGTACCCATCCTCTGATGGCTACTTCCAGCAGGATAATGCACCATGTCACAAAGTTTGAATCATTTCAAATTGGTTTCTTGAACATGACAATGAATTCACTGTAGTAAAATGGCCCCCACAGTCACCAGATCTAACCCAATAGAGCATCTTTGGGATGTGATGGAACGGGAGCTTCGTGCCCTGGATGTGCATCCCACAAATCTCCATCAACTGCAAGATGCTATCCTATCAATATGGGCCAACATTTCTAAAGAATGCTTTCAGCACTTTGTTGAATCAATGCCACGTAGAATTAAGGCAGTTCTGAAGGCGAAAGGGGGTCAAACACCGTATTAGTATGGTGTTCCTAATAATCCTTTAGGTGAGTGTGTGTCTAATATATATAACCACCTTTTGCTGCAATTACAGCTGCCAGTCTTTTAGGGTGTGTCTCTACCACCTTTGCACCTCTAGAGACTGAAATCCTTTCCTATTCTTCTTTGCAAAACAGCTCCAGCTCAGTCAGTTTAGATGGACAGCATTTGTGAACAGCAGTTTTTAGATATTGCCACAGATTCTCGATTGGATTTAGATCTGGACTTTGACTGGGCCATTCTAACACATAGATATGTTTTGTTTTAAACCATTCCATTGTTGCCCTGGCTTTATGTTTATGGTCATTGTCCTGCTGGAAGGTTTTTTTTTTTTTTTTTTTACATTCAAGAATTTTATTGATTTTTTTTTGTATATGATAAACATACATTAACAAGGTAAGTGGAAAACAGAGACTATACTTACAATGAGAACAACCATTAACATCGTATAGCAGAATAAAACAGCAGGCTTATAAAAAAGTACAATTGTTGAACAGATTTTGAACCAGGTTACATTAACGATCATCACAGAGATAATAAAAGAAAAAGTAACAAAAAACATGAGGAAGGAAGGCTAATCAGGTAGCCACTGGTGCGATAATAGCGGATGTTCCTGGCCTTGTTGCCAAAATCTAACGGTCACCATGTAGCATTAACATGAGGCATTGAAGAGAGGGGGAGAAAGAAAAGAAGAAGAGAAAAAAGAGAGAAGAGTGGGAAGAAGAGACCAGGATGGGGTCAACAGGAGCCTAGAGAGATGCTAGAAGAGGTCTTAAGTGTAAAATCTGTAATGACATTTTTCTAAAGGCTAACCTCCGCCCCGGTCTCAAGTCTTTTGCAGACTCCAAGAGGTTTTCTTCCAAGATTGCCCTGTATTTGGCTCCATCCATCTTCCCATCAACTCTGACCAGCTTCCCTGTCCCTGCTGAAGAGATGCATTCCCCCCCCCCCCCCCCCCCGAGCATGATGCTGCCACCACCATATTTGACAGTGGGGATGGTGTGTTCAGAGTGATGTGCAGTGTTAGTTTTCTGCCACACACAGCGCTTTAAATTTTGGCCAAAAAGTTCCATTTTGGCCTCATCTGACCAGAGCACCTACATCCACATGGTTGCTGTGTCCCCCACATGGCTTGTGGCAAACTGCAAACTGGACTTCTTATGCTTTTCTGTTAACAATGCCTTTCTTCTTGCCACTCTTCCATAAAGGCCAACTTTGTGCAATGCACGACTAATAGGTGTCCTATGCACAGAGTCTCCCACCTGAGCTGTAGATCTCGTCCAGACTCGTCCAGAGTCACCATGGGCCTCTTGACTGCATTTCTGATCAGCGCTCTCCTTGTTCGGCCTGTGAGTTTAGGTGGATGACCTTGTCTTGGTAGGTTTACAGTTGTACCATAAGCCTTCAATTTCTGAATGATCACTTGAACAGTGCTCCGTGGGATGTTCAGGGCTTTGGAAATCTCATTGTAGGCTAAGCCTGCTTTAAATTTCTCAATAACTTTATCCCTGACCTGTCTGGTGTGTTCTTTGGACTTCATGGTGTTGTTGCTCCCGATATTCTCTTAGACAACCTCTGAGGCCGTCACAGAGCAGCTGTATGTGTACTGACATTAGATTACACACAGGTGCACTCTATATAGTCATTAGCCCTCATCAGGCAATGTCTATGAGCAACTGACTGCACTCAGACCAAAGGGGGTTAAATAATTATGCACACCCCACTTTGCAGTTATTTATTTGTAAAAAATGTTTGGAATCATGTATGATTTTCATTCCACTTCTCACGTGTACACCACTTTGTGTTAGTCTTTCACCTGGAATTCCAATACAATTGATTCATGTGTGTGGCAGTAATATGTGTGAATACTTTTGCAAACATACATATATATATATATATATATATATATATATATATATATATATATATATGTATATATATCCCTGTGACCTCCTGTGTCCATACGTTTGGGCCTGTGCCCATGCACGGCACGTAGGCGGATTTTGGACAGCACGGGAGGATGGGTGCAGGGGCAGGGAGTGGGCATGTGCGTGGGAGTCATGACCATGTGCACGTTGCGGTGGCAAGGGTGAAGGGGTGCTGTAAAGGAGGGGGGAGCAATGACAGTATATTGGACCCAACTCCTCCCTCTCCTTGGGTTCCCGTCTGTGCTCCATTGAATGAGATGTGCGACAGAGCAAGCAGCCAGCACTCAAGATGGATGTTCTGCTCTCAGACAGGGGGCGGGTGCCAGTTACAGAGGTTGGGAATGCCCCTCCAGCTGAAGAGGCAAGGCCTCTCTGATTTTACCTCAGAATGACACAGGCAGCGTGTGGAGAGGAGGCAGACATGAGAGGGGGAGCAACTGAGCTCACAGAGAGCGATATGGCACCAAGCAGCAGAGCGGTGTAATTCACAGATGACACACAGTGAGGGGGGACTGTGAGAGACTGCGCCCGAAGCCAAAAAGGGAGACACCTCATCCACAAATGAGTGAGGGACAGCTCAGCAAGGCCAGAGAGACCGCTTCAGGGAAAAAAATAAACAGATAAGTGAAATCACACCACACGGAAACGCAGCAAGAAAGTGACAGGAGTTTATTTAAAAAGACATTTCAGCATTACTCAGAAATATTCCCTAATAGTAAGAACACAAAAAAATCAGACTCTCAAACTAAGTCAGCTGAAACTGCTTCTTCTAATATTAACTGATATTTTTCTCACCACACAGTGTGTGGTGAGAAAAAAAAAGAAGAAATGTTGTCATAGCAGCACCAGTGTACTGAATATTGTTGTTGGTTTTTTTTGTGAACCAAAGACTGTGTTTTCTTTTCTACCTGTCACAAAAGAGCTGATCAGTGAGAGAAGTTGTGTGTACACTCCCTTGTTCTGCTTAAACGGTTCTCCACAGTAAAGCCAATAAGCCTGTGTTTGAATGCAATTAATCTGCACATTGGCTGTGTCTAGGCCTCAAGAATAATCCCCAGTGTGACTCTGCTTAAAAACCTGCCTGGTATGAGTGAAAAAGACACTTACCTGCCAATATTTTTGGAGTGTTAATTTTCTGTGAGGAGAAAAGAAAATAACACATTAGGAAAGAAATTTATCAATTCATGGATTGAAAAATAGGAACTTACCTGTGAGGAAATCTTTTGCTGTGTTCTGGTTGTTCTGCAAGTGAAGTAATTGCATGTAGAGCCTAAACCGACCTGCAGGGAAAGGTAATAAAAGGAGAGAATTGATACTTACATATGAGACATACAGGAAAAGGAAAACTTTGATAACTAAAAGAAAAAGAAAGAATGTCAGATATTTGTTGAGTTTAACTGTTAAAAGAAACAATAAGGAAAGAAACTCACCTCAGCGTTACTGAACCGGCGTCTTGGAGTGTGCTACAAATAAAGTAAAGGAAAGTCAGTACAAGCTATCACCCATTTCGGAAAAGATCTTTAATCAGCAACTCCACATCAGTTCTTTTAAAGGGGTACCCCTGCTCCATGGTCATATACAGGCTTAAAGGGGAACTGAAGAGAGAGGTATATGGAGGCTGTCATGTTTATTTCCTTTTAGACAATACCAGTTGCCTGGCAGCCCTGCTGATCCTCTGCCTCTAATACTATTAGCCATAGCCCCTGAACAAGCATGCAGCAGATCAGGTGTTTCAGTGGTTCAGACTTATAAGTCTGATCTGACAAGACTAGCTGCATGCTTGTTTCTGGTTTTAATCAGATACTACTGCAGAGAAATAGACCAGCAGGGCTGCCAGGCAACTGGTATTGATTAAAAGGAAATAAGCATGACAGCCTCCATATACCTCTCTCTTCAGTTCCCCTTTAAGTGTGAATATGAACTTATAGCCACTGTATGGTTAGATAAGACTTTTGCAAGGAACTGAAGACTATTAGGGTCATTACCATGCAGTAAGGCCTACTTAGAGTCAGTCACCACTTATCTACCCCACCAGGAGCATTAGACCATTTCCTATTTGGTTTCTCTCAGGTGTATTTGGTCACATATATGTATGCATACACATTTAGATAGGAAAGAGAAAGCTGTATTGTTACAGACTTATAGAGAGTGAGATAAAGAAAAAAGGTCTGGGGAAGGATTGTGAATTGTGTATTTGCTGTGTGATGTGTTGTGTTTTTCTTACAGGTGCAAGAATTTTAGGCAAGGTCCAAGTGTAGTAGTCTCTATCGTTATTTCAGGAAGTAACCTTTTTCTTTTCAGGTGCGAGATCTACAAGCAAGAAACAACAAGTGTTTAACTCTGTATCTGTTGATTGTCATATTTAGTCGATATAATAGATTATATAGAACAAAGAGGAGACAGAACAGTTCTCATCTCAATCTTTATACTTATTATATTGGGTATAAAGATTGAGATGAGAACTGTCAATGTGGTGTTGCCACTGTGGTGAGGCTTGGGTCTCATACGTGGGGATCTCTGGTGGCAGTTCTGACTCCCCTTTGTTCTATATAATCTATTATATTGACTAAATATGACAATCTTGGTCTAAGGAATGCAGTACGAAATGTGGTTACAAACACTAGCTGCCTCTATATGTTTTTGGATCATCTTTAAAATTTCCTCTTCTTTATTTCTTTTTATGTACCGTATATACTCGGATACAAGTCGACCCCGTGTATAAGTCGACCCTAATATTTGACCCTCATAAGCTGGAATTTTTCAATCACTTATGTATAAGTCTATCCAGCAAAGTTAATGGCTGCACATGGGGATTAGGATGGGTTAATGGATGCATTGCATAATGTATTGTAGTCATTAACCTCTCCTGAAACCCCAAGTACAGCCAATAACTCTTCCAGGACACACATTCAGCCATTAACCCTCTGCCTGTAGCTCCCTTCTCCTCTCCCCTCCACCATCACCAAACACATGCTGCCTGCAACTTCCCCATACCCATGCTGCTTGTACAGTAATTCCCCCTTTCCTCCCACCATCACCCAAAGGGGGCCTCTGTCTCCATTTCACCCCTCCCTCCCACCATCACCCAAGCATTTGCTGCCTACCTGTGTAATTCATCTCTCCCTCCCACCCACCATCACACAAAGGGGGCTGCCTGTCTCCAATTCCTCCTCGATCTGTGTAATCCTGTGAAACGTGATTCCCGCAGTGAGAAGCTGTCACTCACCCTCTGTGTGCGCAGCTGCCTTTCTTTTCCCTTCACTAGTGCTGGTCTACTTGCTCTAGTGTAGCGCTGGTATCCTTGCTTCAGCGTAGCTCCATCTTCTGACATCAGGAGGCAGGGCTACTGGATCAGCACGAGTGAAGGGAGAAGAGAGGACACTGCGAACGCTGTTGGAGGGGGAGGTGATGGCTACCGCTGCGGGAATCACTTTGCACAGGCACAGAGCGAGGAGGCCATTGAGACGGATGGCTCCCTTTGGGTGATGGTGGGTGGGAGGGAGGAGGCAGCACCCCTCCGTATTGGCTATTAGTTGGGAAATTTAGGACTACTCATGTATAAGTCCACCCCCCACTTTTATACTTTGAGTCAGTCCTAAATCTCTCGACTTATAGCCGAGTATATACGTTACCTTTATTGGCAGTTTTGCATTTCCTTTTAAAATATCCCTGGATTTGCACACTCCAGAAATTACTTTATACTTAAATCCACGAATGATGTCACATAGACCCCTCCTCACTCATGGCCGAATTGTGAATTGATACTGGTCATAGGTCTATAAAAATGTATGCCGCCATGTTGCTAATTTAGACTTGAAAAAGAGGAGGGCGGACCTCCGCGAAACTTGTTGTCTTTACAATAAATACTTTTATAATTTAACTTTTTAGCCACCTTCTTTTTTTAATATCCCCCGCACCGCCTGTTAGCAGCTTAACCTGGAAGAAGTAGGCGGGACTATACCACGCGTGCCGGCCGCTCTGCCACCAGTGCTCCTACGGCAGTGGGAGGCTGTGCACACTTGGGGGAGACTACTACCACCACTGTGACCCGGCTCATCTCTCCCCACGCTGATCTTGGGGACAACGGACGGATCGAGAGTCTGCGTCCCCACTCACCCATAAGTGGGACATACGTAGTGATCGGCTGGGCACTCATTGACAGCCACATATAATCCAGGTGAGACCTGTCCTGGATAGGACTGCAGCTAACACAATTTCTTGACAATCAGAGCGCTTTTTTGTACTTTTTAAACTATACTGAGGGCACCTATGGCTGGCTAGCCTATACTGGGAGCACTTACGGCTGGCTAACCTATACTGGGGGCACCTATGGCTGGCTATTCTATACTGGGGGTACCTATGGCTGCCTAACCTATACTGGGGGCACCTATGGCTGCCTAACCTATACTGGGGGCACCTATGTCTGCCTAATCTATTCTGGGGGCACCTATGTCTGCCTAATCTATTCCGGGGGCACATATGGCTACACACGCACACACTTAAAAAATATAATACCAACATGAAAGTAGTAGCACAGTACAGTACAGTACCTCCTCCTCATTTGATGGTGCAATGATGTTCTACTGAGGAATAGTGACGGACCTTTCATATGGTGTACAGTATCTCCTTATTTGTTGGTGCTATGATGTTATACTGGGGAATGGAGATGGACCTTTTATTTGGTGTACAGTATCTCCTCCTCATTTGTTGGTACTATGATGTTATACTGAGGAATGGAGATGGACCTTTCATATGGTGTACAGTATCTCCTCCCCATTTGTTGGTGCTATGATGTTATACTAAGGAATGGAGATGGACCTTTCATTTGGTGTACAGTATCTCCTCCTCATTTGTTAGTGCTATGATGTTATACTGAGGAATTGAGATGGGCCTTTCATATGGTGTACAGTATCTCCTCCTCATTTGTTTGTTCTATGATGTTATACTGAGGAATGGAGATGGGCCTTTCATATGGTGTACACTACAGTATCTCCTCATTTGTTGGCACTATGATGTTATACTGAGGAATGGAGATGGGCCTTTCATATGGTGTACAGTATCTCCTCCTCATTTGTTGGTCCTATGATGTTATACTGAGGAATGGAGATGGGCCTCAACCTCACCTGGTCCTAAAATGTCATGCCTCAGCTGCCCCCATCCTTCACTTTGTCCATCTAAAAGTTCTTTTAACCAACCACTAACTTGTTCCTCATCACTTTATTTCAGTATCCTTAAACTTAAATCTACAATTAGTTTAATCTAATCTCATCAGGTAAAACTATTTCATCATTTGATGTTTATACCTTACCTGTGCCAATATTCAGAGGACATTTGTCTTCTTTAATAGTTTTAATTTCATTGTCATCTTCCATAGGTTGATGATCACTTACATATGCATCTTTTTTATTTGACCCTAATATTTCACCTTTCTCCGTAGACAGCCAATCATCTCTCACATAAGTCTCATCTTCCTTTTTAATTGTCCTCATCATGTCACCCTCCTCCATAAGGTTCTGGATACCATAGAGCCTTCCTGGTCCTTGCTCTGTCCCATAATTTCACCAATGTCCCCCGCTGAAGTTATTTGACCTCTTCAGCACTCCTCATGTAGCCTTCAAGAGAACCTGCATCCCTGAGTGCTTCCAAAGACATCCGCATCCATATTGCACGCACACACACACACACACACACACACACACACACGAGTGCGCATGCGTAGTATGGATGCGCCTGTCTTAGAAAATACTCGGGAATGCTGCCAAGGATTACCAAAAACGCAGCCGGCTGTGTAACTTCAATGGGTAACGACGCTGGAATGATGGAAGGGACTGAGCACTGGGAAGGCTCTATGCCACCCAGAGCCTACCCTCTACATAGGTAAGTATCTATCCTAAACTTCAGGGTTTTCTTTAAATCCTCAGTTCAACCTACTTGATAATAGTGGGAAATGGTTTGATGTTCCTGTAGACAATCCCAAGAATAAAGAAGATCTGTACATCTCTCTGGTGGTTTGCTGTTTATAGATCCATCTGTAGGAGACACACACACTGACTACATTCATTGTCTCTACGGGCTTGATTCACAAAGCAGTGCTAACTGTTAGCATGCTTGTGAAAAGCCCATTATCACACGTCTAAACTCAGTTTAGGCGTGATAAAATAACCCTGCGCGCAAAGTCGCATCGCGGTGCAACTTTAACGGCGCACCCGATGTGACTATAAGGTCGCATGGGGTGTGATCTTAATGGCGCATAGTGTGCCATTAAGGTTGCACCCCATGGTAACCGGGGTTATTTTAGAAAATGGTGCTAACCCAGTTAGCACTCAGTTATCACGCCTAAAGTCTTCTAGGCGTGCTAACTGGTTTAGCACCTCTTTGTGAATCAAGCCCTATGTGTTTATCAGATGATAGGGGATCTAGGTGGGCCCTTCATACTGCTCGCTCATCTATAAGAAGCATAAGTCTCCTCTTACCAGGTGATGTGAGGGGTGGCTGATTCTTAATCTTGATGTCCTTGGAGAAGTCTTTGTGTCCTTCTACACTCTGCCACTCCTCCTTGGAGGAGAAGGTTGGGACGTCCTGACAACCTATAGGAACCTGACACACACAATGACACAGTCACAATCCAGACATCTCCCTTGCTATAACTGGGCAATATCCAATAATTCCCAGCACTGCTCACCTCTTCCATCAGCAACTCAGTGATTTTGTTCATGATATGTAGAATCTTCTTCTTTACGTTTCTCTCAGGTAACAGAAAGTGAGGTGGGGGAACTGTGATTGTCACCTGGTCACCAGACTTCACAGGAGGAAATCCCTGTATTGAAAAACCACCAGTAATTTTATTGGACTTCCCAGAATCCTCCTCACTTCTCTGATCAAGTCTGTGTTTTACGTATTAGTAGAGATAAGAGTGAGGTCACGTGACCCTCCCACAATATTACCACCAGGGATGAGCTGGCAAATATAAAATTGAGGAACTACCTACAAAGTTATTTTTCCTCCAAATATTAAGTTGAAACTGCAGGTTGGTTGGCTCAGGCAACATAAGAGAGTGTTTACTCACCAACCTTATGTTGCCAACTCACCAACACTCTGCATGCTGCTCTCCATCTTCGAACACTTCTCCCTTCACAGCTGGAAGGTGGACATGTCATTAAGATGCAGAGTGTTGTGCACCACGTCGGCTAGAGGCAGCATCATAGGTGACTTAACACTCTCTGTTGTGGCTTGTGCTCACCAGCTTGACATTTCAATTTTGTACTTACCGACTCCGGGACAAGTAAAAATGGCACACAGCACCGGGTAGATGTAAACGGCACCCCATAGACTTACATTATATAACGCTATTTAGCGTTATAAGTGTTAAAAAAATTGGCGCATGCAGGATGACTTACACTTATAACGCTAAATAGCGTTAAAAATGCAGGGGGCTAGTGCTAGGCAGCGGGGGTCAGAGGGAGAGACAGCGGGACACCGGTGTTAGGCAGCAAGCTTGAGGAAGTGGGATTAGGTGGAGGAAGGATGTGTGCATACGCATACATTACCTTGTCCCGGCAAGCGAACTCACTTCCTCACTTAGTTTGCTGTATTCCTGCAGTCTCCGCATGGTGATTGGCTGGATGCAGGAATACAGCAAACTAACTGGGAAGTGAAGGAGCGATGACGATCGCCAGCCGGAACAAGGTAATGTACGCCTATGCATACATCCTCCCTTCACCTAATCCTACTCCCTCCACCCTGCTGCCTAACACCAGTGTTCTGCTGCCTCTCCCCCCTAAACCCCCCTGCCTAACACTAGCCCCCCTGCATTTTTTAATGGAGCACCGCTCCGCCAATAAATGTATCATAAAGTGCTATTTACTGTTTTAATGTATTTACATAAAAACGATAAATGGGGTTTAATGATACATTTATCAGCGGAACGGTGCACCATTTTCACCCTGCACCATTTTTAACTGGACCCCACCGGCTCACCCTTTTTCCCCTCTCAGGTCAAGTGTGTGTTTTTTTAATAAGAGTGATGTCAGGTGACTTCCCAGAATCCTCCTCACCTCTCCAGTCAGTGGGCAGATGATCTCCAGGGTGAGGTTGAATATTCTCTCAGTCATGTGACTTCAGTCCTCGTCCATCCTCACTGGTGTGGTCATGTGATCCATACAAGCAGTCCTCATCTGTAGGCAGATAACAACATGAGAATTATCTAGACTGCAGGAACCTCAGCTGTATTAGGGCAGGGAAGTGTTACATGTGCCACACACTCTGCATTATGGAGGCTGAGTGTTATACCTTATGATATTGCAGTAAACCTGAAGTGAAAGAACAAGACAAGGCACTAAGAACCAGATCCATAGAAGTGGAGATCACCCACATCAGAGCTAAGGTGCCAGCTGTAGAGAGAAGCCTCAGGGACAGCCCAGCACATAGAGGGGGGTGTAAGACACAAGCAGGGACAGCAAACACTGAATAACACAACCACATGCTGTAGCTTGCATTGTGTACAGGAGGAACATCTGCACAGCTTGTGGGATAAACCCTCCCAAATGATAAGCGATTCCACAAAAGGTTACAGAGGAGAAGAGAGCTAAGATCCTGTATGACATCTACATCCAGATGGGCAGACAGGCTCTGATCAATCAATCAGCCATCAAGGTAGTAGACAAGGACCAGAAGACAACAGTGGTGACAGATGTGGCAGCTCCAAGTGACAGCAACATCAGAAAGAGGAGAATGAGGAACTGGAGAAGTACCAGGGCCTGAGAGCTCTTTGTCCTGAGAAGTGCAGCGATAGGAACAGATAAGATTCTGTGCAGAACTCTCCAGCTCACATGCCTCTGGTAGAGGAGCTGAGGATAAAGAAGACATTATCTATACACTGCTCCATATACTGTATGTGTGTAACAGCAGCTGCTAGTGATGGGGGAGGGATATGAGGGTTGCTGGGTGTAAATATAAAATAATCTCTTCTTACCTCTTCTGCTGCCAGTACCAGCAATGTCGCCTCTGTACTTCCTCCCTCTTCATCTATAGCTCCCCACCTGTGTCTTCCCATTCCGCATAAAGAAGTGACATCACCATCTTGTGGATAGTAGAGGAACTGCAGCCCTCATGTATTTGTTCTACAGTTTTTATCGCATTTTGCTCAGTATAGTGATGCTGATATGAGAGCTAGAGGGACTGTGCATAGTTATTTAATTTCAACCCCAGTAAATTAAATCATTTTAGCATTGAATTCCATGGAAAGTAATTAGTTTCAGTTTTTGTTGCTGCTCAGTGTACCGATTTGGAAAAATGTCTTTTATTTCCATCCTGTCAGACAAGACAAATAACATTTATATTACACTTTTATCCTGGTGGACTCAAAGCGCTAGAGCTGCAGCCACTAGGGCACGCTCAGTAGGCAGTAGCAGTGTTAGGGAGTCTTGACCAAAGACTCCTTACTAAATAGGTGCTGGCTTACTGAACAGGAGGATTTGAAACCAGGTCACCTGTGTCAGAGACAGAGCCCCCCCCCCCCCCACCCCCAAAACAATGATACATACCTGAGGCTTCCTCCAGCCCCCTTCAGGCTGATCGGTTTCTCGCCGTTCTCTTCCGCCGCCTAGATCTTCCACTAGGCGGCCAGGTAATGCTGCCAGACAGAGTGTACTGCCCATGTTCGGCCACACACCCCATCGGGCTCCTGTGGCCAGAAGAGTTCTGCCGTACTAGTGTCTAGTACCGATAATTTGGCCATGCAGCATCAAACAGCGCACGCACAGTAATCGGGAGCATTCCGCGCCTGCGCTGCCTGATGCTGTATGGCCAAATTAACGGGCTACCTAGGGGAAGATCCAGGTGATAGAGGAGGACAGTGAGGGAACAATCAGCATGAAGGGGGCTGGAGGAAGCCTCAGGTATGTATAATTTTTTTGTTTTTTGGGTTCTGCCTCTCTAAATTCTTTTATTTTAGCTGTTCTCATGTTCACTTTAACCATTCTATACATTCACTATAATTGCGCTGCTTCCTAATATTACACAATCAAAAACCTTTTGTGTTCGCCACACCTCTAGGTAAAGTTACTCCCAGTTAAATCTTAAATAAATTCTATGGTGTGTAGGGGTTCCCACATAATAAAGTGACAGACAAAGTTCCAATAATTTTTAAAAGTCCTCCTCCACACAGAGTGACTTCGATTTTATCCACTATTAACATGTAAAGTAATCGCTCACCAGATCTCAAGGCTGACCAACAACAGACCAGGAATCAGCACTTAAAACATCTGCCGATCTCCTCACGATCTCAGCTCCTTGCTCTGACAAATCCTGTAGAGAATCCAAAGAAGAATCGCTAATGGTGCAGTATTAGTGACTCCAGTTGTTACCTCTGCTTATAACACTGTGCACATGCACTACTATACACCACTTGTGATCCCAATCGCCAATATACAAATGAGCCGCTCACCAGATAAACTGGCTGACCGACCACAGACCAGCAATAGAGCACTCACTGCAGATCAGATGTCTCTCCTCTGTCTTCTCACAGGAATCAGTTCTCAATCACTAGGCTCAAACACATCCTTACATAGCGCAACTCTTCAAGTTGGGCAGGGGCCAGTTGGGGAAGTTTAAAGAGAACCCGAGGTGGCATATGATAATCCTAATAGGACCCAGAGGCATGTCTGTGCACAACGACATGCCTCTGGGTCACTGTACCGCCACTGCCAGCCCTCCCTGCGCCGCGCTGCACCCCCTTAAAAGATCACCAGGCTAGCGACAATCTGCTTGTCTCTAGCTGGCTTTATTTATGTGAGGCTGTCAGTCAGCCTCGTAGCATCTCCGCCTGGATTCCAGGCTCCCCCCACAGCTCCCCACCTCTGTTAGCTTCCACCAATAGGAAGCCAAGTCGCGACCAAGGAAGTCCTTGTGCCCACGACATGCCTCGGGCTCCTGTTAGGATTATAATATGCCACCTCGAGTTCTCTTTAATCGAATCTAAAAAGGCTGTGATGGAAGGGAGGACAATTTAAGACATACCCTTGCCACACCCCTAATCACACCCCACAAAACTCCTAGTTAGTTACTGATGCCAGAAAAAATACAGTAGCAAAAAAACAAACAAGAAAAAAAAAAACAAGTTTTATAATTTAGACCACACTGGTCATCTCATCTCTATAATCATTAGTTGTCCTTCATTTTAAAATTTACAATAAATTTAAAATAATTTTTTAGAGTATATTAAACATAATTTTCAATAGAAACATACATATATTTACATAGATCTGTAAATGAGTCCTGAAAGAGGCATAAAAGAGGGGCAGAGGGTTTTTGCTTCCAAAGAGGGAATGTCCCTCTGAAAAAGGGCCAGTTGGAAGTGATGGAATCACCGGCATCTGCTGTGCTCTCTGCCCCTCCCTTCAGCAGCATGGTTGAGGTGAAGAGTGAAATGTTGAACACTCTCTGCCCCTCCCCTCAGTGGCATAGTTGAGGGGAAGGGTGGAGTGCTAAGTACTTTCTGCCCCTCCCCTCAGCAGCATGGTTGAGGGGAAGGGCAGAGTGCTGAGTACTCTCTGCCCCTCCCTTCAGTGGCATGGTTGAGGGGAAAGGCGAAGTGCTGAGTACTCTCTGCCCCTCCCCTCAGCGGCATGGTTAAGGGGAAGAGCTGAGTGCTGAGTACTCTCTGCCCCTCCCCTCAGCAGCATGGTTGAGGTGAAAAGCGGATTGCTGAGTACTCTCTCTGCCCCTCCCCTCAGTGGCATGGTTAAGGGAAGGAAGCGAGTGCAGAGTACTTTTTGCCCTTACCCTCAGTGGTATGGTTGAGGTGAAGAGTGAAATGCTGAATACTCTCTGCCCCTCCCCTCAGTGGCATGGTAGTGAGGAAGGGCACAGAGCTGAGTACACGGGGGTGGGCTCATGGGGCTGGAGGAAGCCCCGGGTAAGCATAAAATCTTTTAATTTGCCCATTTCAGGTTTCCTTTAAGATTCATGAAACCATTGGAAGTTCAAGGAAGTCTTCGTAAACATGTCAGCCATGTTTCTACTCATCCCTATACATGTCATTTTTCTGCAGCCAATTGATGCATCAATATGAAGTCATGAGCAGAAGTGTCGCCCTAGGGTTGGAGCTCTCTGAGAGGTGACAGCTATAGTGTGAGTGTATCACCCTAAGGCTTAGCACTTCCAGAATTTAAATCTATTTGTTAACTTGCGTGAGCTATGCAGTAATTGCAGAGAGCAGTTCCCCCCCCCCCCTTCCCCGTTTGGGTGGCCAAAGAGCCGGGGCAGGTGGTTAGGTGGCCAGAAAGTCCTCATGTTTAATGGCCAGAGAATCCCCCATTAGTTGGCTAAACGGCCCCTCTGTTCAGTGGCTAGAGAGCCCTCTTTTTTGTGGGACTGTGAGTCCCTCCATTTAGGTAGCCAGAGAGCAGCAGGGGGCATATGCAGAGCGAGCAGTAGGTTACATTAACTCACCTTGCCAGGATCCACCACATGCAGCATGTACTTACTTTCTGCTGGTCCCTCGCATTCGGTCTTATAGTAACAGCACCCCCATGATGTCATCAGGGGGCTCAGTTACTATGAGACAGAACGCAAAGGACCAGGAAGTAAGAAATTGGGGCAAGGTAAGTTAGCGTACCCCACTGTGTGTTTTGCATGCCCCCCACCCCCTGCTGGTGCATCCTGGACAAGGCCTAGCCTTGCCCACTCTAAGAAAAGGGCCTTATCAGAGGATTGTATACACAAAGAGGATGGGTAGAGAACCGGGCAAAGCAGATGAGGGGACAGAGGACTGGAGGAGAAGATGAGAGGACTGGAGACACAAAGATGAAAAGGAGAGGAATGAGAATAGGAGGGGGAGATAGAATTGGAGGGTGAGAAGCATGGACGTCCGTGGAAAATTTCCCGGGGGCGGAGGGCAAAAAAGGGCAGGGAAGCTACGCATCACACGCAGCGCTAAAAAAACACAGGGGGGAAAGCCGTGCGTCAAAAAATGGGGGTTAATAGTGTGGTGCGCTTAGCGCAACGCGCCCAAAAAAGGGCGTGGCCTGGACCAGGATGTGGGTGTGTTCACGAGTGGAGCCAAATTTACATGAATTAAGCAACAGGCGGGATATTTGATTAAGACTTTAGGAGGAATTAGATTGTGAGCGCCTCTGACACGGGACCCCACATTGTTTAGTGCCTCCAGTATAGGTTAGATATGTAGGCTTCCCCAGTATAGGTTAGATAGGTAGGTGCCCGCTGTGTAGGTTAGATAGGTAGGTGCCCGATGTATAGGTTAGATAGGTAGGTGCCCGCTGTATAGGTTAAATAGGTAGGTGGCTCCAGTATATGTTAGACAGGTAGGTGCCCGCTGTATAGGTTAGATAGGTAAGTGTCCGTAGTATAGATTATGTAGGTAGGTGCCCGATGTATAGGTGAGATAGGTAGATGACCGCTGTATAGGTTAGATAGGTAGGTGCCCTGCAGTATAGGTTAGATAAGTAGGTGCCCGCTGTATAGGTTAGATAAGTAGTTGCCTGCTGTAAAGGTTAGATAAGTAGGTGCCCGCAGTATAGGTTAGATAGGTAGGTGCCCTGCAGTATAGGTTAGATAGGTAGGTGCCTCCAGTAAAGGTTAGATAGGTAGGTGCCATGCAGCGGGGGCACCGGGTATAGTAGTTATTATAACTCACCTTCCGCTGCCATCCCACGCAGCCTCAATCTGCTTCCTGTCCCGGCATCGGTCGCATTGGTAACAGCGCCCCGTGATGACATGCAGTCACTTCATCACAAGGGGTGCTGTTACCAACGCGATAGCTGTCGGGACAGGAAATAAAGTTACACTAAGATAGAGTGACCAGATTTTTGTAGGCTCAACCTGGGACAGGGTCGGAGGATATGGGGGGGGGGGGAGGGTCTGCGGCGCGCGAATAGAGGGGTGCGTAGCGCACCGCGGCGAAAAATGTGGTGCCTGCCGCGTTGAAAAATGGGCGTGGCCATAACATTCTATGGGCGGAGCTAACGTAATGATGCAACAGCGAGGCATAAGAAAGCAGTGTTTACGCCGTGATGTGGTCAAACGAGGATTCGCATCATGGGTGTGCAGAAACTGTGTGATGCTATTTAATAGTATACCATAACTCCAAAGCAGCAAACACAGCCAACTATGACCATTAAATAATAAATGCAGCAACAGTTACCCCAGACACCACAAAATAAACGCAATGGGCAACATGTCAGCACAAAATAAACGCATTGCGGGCAACATTTCAGCACAAAATAAACACATTGCTGGCAACATTTCAGCACAAAATAAACGCAATGGGGGCAAACATGTCAGTACAAAATAAACGCAATGGGGGCAAACATGTCAGTACAAAATAAACACACTGCGGGCAAACATGTTAGTACAAAATAAACGCACTGCGGGCAAACATGTCAGTACAAAATAAACGCACTGCGGGCAAACATGTCAGTACAAAAAAAATGCAATGGAGGCAAACATGTCAGTACAAAATAAATGCACTGCGGGCAAACATGTCAGTACAAAATAAACGCACTGCGGGCAAACATGTCAGTACAAAATAAACGCACTGCGGGCAAACATGTCAGTACAAAATAAACGCAATGGAGGCAAACATGTCAGTCCAAAATAAACGCACTGCGGGCAAACATGTCAGTAAAAAATGAACGCAATGGGGGCAAACATGTCCGTACAAAATAAACGCACTGCGGGCAACATGTCAATACAAAATGAACGCAATGGGGGCAAACATGTCAGCACAAAATGTATGCAATGGGGGCAAACATGTCAGCACAAAATGAACGCAATGGGGGCAAACATTTCACCTGGAAAAAAAATAAGCATTTACTTACCTGACATAAGTCAGTCAGCCAGCTGGCCTCTCGCGTGTGTGCAGCTCCCCGGGCTCACAGGCACTCAGACACAAATAGTCTCCAGTACAGGGCTCCGCCTCCGGACGCCATCTTCCCGTAGCCCTGCTCTGCCTGTGCCTGCCGGAGCAGGACAATGCAGGCTGGAGCGGGGCTGCGGGGAATGAACTAGCGCAGCGTCTAGGAGACGCTGCGGCTAGTTCATTGTACGGTGGCCAGAGTCCCGAAGCCGGGACGTCCCGCTGCTAAAACCGGGACGTTTCCCGGGACCTCATGCAGCCTGGGACAGCGCCCCCCTGAAGGTGGGACGCGTCCCGGGTAAAGCGGGACATATGGTCACCGTAACTAAGAAAGAGATAAGGATTAGGAAATAAGATGAAAGGACTGCAGCATACCTCCCAACTTTGAGATGAGAAAGAGGAAACCTTAAGCCACGCCCCTGCCACACCCCTAGTCACGCATACCATAAAGATTTCATATAAGAAAAATATGTTGTTCAAGAATACAAACCACACTGGTCCTTTCTATCCTGGTTCATTTTCCTTCATATTAACATTTTAAAATTTGTAATATCTCAATTTAAACGATGGGAGTAAAGTTTAGAGTCAAACACATTTTATTTTAATATATACACACTATTCTGTTGGGTTCAGAGATGGAAAGCTGGAGTGTAAAATGAGAGGATTGGAGCCACAGGGAGGAGAAAAGAATTCTGAACGCTCCGTAACATTCCAAGAGATTAATACCCATTTCTTGTCAAGAAAGTCAGGAAATTCCAAACTAGGTTCTCAAAGCTATCCAAAACTAAAATAAACATTTTGCAGTAGTTGTGCCTTCATAAAAGCAATGAAATTAAAAGAAAAAAAAAATCACTATAAGAACTGCAGTTCCTGTGCTACACACTGGGTGGTTGGGTGGTACCCTGTAATATATGCACACAACACGGAGTCATTTATGCAGAGGAAATGGTGCGTGCAGGGGCGGAGTCTGCATACAGGAAGTTCCCAGTTGAAGCTGTAGGAAGTAGAGAAGAGACATTGCTGGGACTGGCAGCACAGAGGTAATAAGATATTATTATATACATTTATATAGCGCTGACAAATTCCACACTCTGATCTCGTCCCATCATCTCTGCACCAGAGGAGCTTACACTCTAATGTCCTCACCACAGTCACACATAATTATAATACATTTATATAGCTCTGACATATTCCATTCCACTGTACAGAGATCACTGATCCATTCCCTACAGTCTCTGCACCACAGGAGCTTACACTCTAATGTCCTCACCACAGTCACAAACTATTATTATAATGATACATTTATATAGCTCTGACATATTCCACAGCGTTTTACAGAAGTGCACCAGAAGAGCTTGCACTCTACTGACTGAAACAAAGCACTGACATGCCATAAAACGGCCAGCCTGTGTCAGTCTGATTACATTATGCTGTAACAATCAGTCTCCATTATGTTGATTATGGAGCACACATCATTTTTTATCCATCCTAAGGGCTGGTATATGTTAGCAGGGCTGGCCTTAGGTTTCAGAACACCCTGAGCAAATCTAATCTTTGGTGCATTGGTATGCCCCTAAATAGTAGTATTAGATAGGCAGGTGCTCCCTCAGTACCCCAGTATTAGGTAACCCCTTCAGTATAGAAAGCAGATGTAAACGTACAGGTAGCTGTATGTACCCCAGTACTATGTAGCACCCCTCAGTATAGATGGCAAACATGCCCTAATATAGGAACCGGATGTGCTCTCAGTATTAGTTATGTATCCCCCCACTTGAGGTAGCCAGATGTGCCCCATCAGTGTAGGTAGCTCTCTACCTTCCCCTCCCCCCTCCCCAGTATAGGCAACAGATAACCCACAGTATTAGGTAGGCCCCCATTCTACAGAGCAGATGTGCACTCCTCCCCACCCCCTGTACATTAGCCAATATAAGTGAATTCTTCCATAAATGGATCGGAAAATACCAAGAAACAAGAATTTTCTCAGTCAGTAAAGTACTGGATTTGGGTGTAAATATTGATAGTTCCTGCACATGTTATAGAATTTAGTTGTGCAACTGACCACTTGATATTGCAGAAACTCATTGGAAGTTGCAGGAATATAAATCAGATGGGAGCCATTGTACAGGTCCTTACATTGGTTTGGCATACCAGTCACCAATTAGAAAATGGATTGTTTGCCCAAAAGGTCCCACGAGTGTACACAACCTAACACAGGCCAGTGTCCGACAGATCAGATAATTCTGTGCTTATTATCCCTCTACAGAGAGGAGCTTCCTGTATAGGTCACATGACCACATCCCTGAGCATGGAAGACTGGAGTCACATGACTGAGAGGATATTAGACCTCACCCTGGAGATCATCTACCTGCTGACTGGAGAGGTGAGTTTATTCTGGGTGGTCACATGACATCACTCCTGTTTATAGTAAGAATAGTTTATCACTATAGTTTATTACTATAGTTTATAGTAATTAAACACTGACTTCACTGGAGAGTATTCTGGGAGTGTCTTGACATTGATGTTGGTCTTTCAATGCAGAGTGTTCCTCCTGTAAAGTCTGGTGATCGTGTGAGCATTACATTATGTCTACCTCTCCCCAAGACACCTGAGGGAAATACCAAGCAGGAGATTCTACATGTCACCTACAAACTCCTCCAGCTGCTATCTGGATGTTACTCCTCTGAGGAATGGTGGTATTTAGGACACAAGGACCTCAGCAAGGACACCATGATGGAGAATCAGCTGCCTCGCACATCACCAGGTAAGAGGAGACTTTCATTTTATGTAGAGGAGAGAACAGTGCGGAAGGTCTATATACTGTAGATCCCCCATCATCTGATAATCATATAAAGACAATGTATTCAGTCAGTGTGTGTTTCCTACAGATGGATCCAGAAACAGAAACCCACCAGAAAGATGTACAGGTCCTCTTTATTACCAGGATTGTCCACAGGAAGACCAAAACTATGCTTGCCATTTTCAGGTAGATGTAGCTAGCTCAGGGTTGGTTTACAATGATTTTCTATATATACCACTCAAAAATTATTATTTTTTTGTAAATAAAGGTTGAAGACTGTGCTGATATGAGAACTGATATTAAAGAGAAAGTAAAGACTCATCAGCAGTCTGCAGAGGAGGGTGGCATGTTGGAAACAGTTAAGATGGAAGAAGAGACATATACAAGGGTTGTTCAGACATCTACACACAACTATGAAATGAGGAGGACAATTAAAGAGGAAGAAGAACATACATGTGGTGATCAGTACAGATATATGGAGGAGGGTGAAATGATGAGAAAAGTCAAAGAGGAAGTAGAAGAGTCAAATGTGAAGGATGATCAACTGTCTACAGAAGAGGGTGGAATGCAGAGGAAAATTGAAGAGAAAGAAGAGATGTATGTGAGGGAAGCTCTTCACTCTACAGAGAGTGGTGAAAGGATGAGGACCATTAAAGAGGAAGAAGCAAATACATATGTGAGGGAAGATCTTCAGTCTACAGAGAGTGGTGAAATGATGAGTACCATTAAAGAGGAAGAAGAGGAGATGGATGTGAGGGGAGTTCTACAGTCTATAGAGAATGAAGAAATGATGAGGACCATTACAGAGGAAGAAGAAGAGACGTTTGTGAGGGGAAATCAGCAGTCTATAGAGGTTGGTGAAACGATGAGGTCCATTAAGGAGGAAAAAGAAGAGACAGATGTGAGGGGAGATCTACTTTCTATGGGGGAGGATGAAATGGGGAGGATATCCAAGAAAGAAAAAGAAGGCATGTATGTGAAAAATGATCATCAACCTATGGAGGAGGATGAAAAATTGTTAAGAGTTCAAGATGAGAAACGTTCCCCAGATATCAGGACAGGTAAGTAACAAATTACTGAAATAGTTGCAGTTTTATCTGTTGAGATTACATTAGATTAGATTGATGGTAGATGAGAAGGTTAATGTTAATGACCAGATGGTAGATAAGAAGGTGAATGACGATCTGATGCTGTGCATATACATCTATAGATTTGCGGCCGATCAACCATCCAATTTCATAATTATTATCAAATTGGATGATAATCAGTGCCGCCAAAAACATGCCAGATCGATGGTGCAACCAGTTTCAGGCCGAAATTGGTTGCATGTATCAATTGGATGTTAAAAATGAAGGTGAATACTGCCGCTGCACCCCTCTCGATCCTACAATAGTGCTCAACCAGGTCAGCAAGGCCCTCACAACGTTGTAAAGAAAGAAAGAGGTTCGCACTTATCCCAAGACCTTTTTTTTTCTTTTATTGCTGGACATATCCACACTTCAAATGACGACAGGCATCATGTAGCTGACATGTTTCGGACAAAGATCAGTCCTTTTTAAGTGTTGTTTTAAGTGTGGATACATCCAGCAATGAAAGAAAAGATCTTTGGATAAGTGCGGACCTCCTTTCTTTATATCGATTGGACATGGTTGAAAGTCTCAGGCCGACATGCTCAATCGGGTGCACGACTTAAAACGCAACGGGGACCCCTGGCCGCTGTCCCCCCAGTGTACATGTATCCCCTCCTCCCCGGTGCTGTTATTCTTTACCTGTCCGCCACACTCCCCTTTCGGATTTGCGCCCCACATGACTTGCCAGCGCATTGTGTTATTGTACATGGGGTGCGTATGTCACGTCACCCACGCGCCTCGTGCTAGGAGCCAATGCGCTGGCAACCATGTGGGGTGCGAATCCAGGAGAGGAGTGTGTACACAGTAAAGTATAACTGCACTGGGCACCAGGGGGAATATATGCACACTAGGGGGGGCAGCAGTCATGGGTGGTGAGGTGGTGTTACAAGGCCGATTGCCGAAAGATTTCATGCTGAAATTGGTCAGGAAACCGCCTGCGGTTTATGGTGGCCAACAGATCCCTCTCTGATCAGATCCAATCAGAGAGGGGTCTATTGGTCAAACAGTGAAATCAGTGCAGGGCCAACTGGCAACCCTCCAAATCTCCACCATCTAGTTCTCCTCCCAGACCCCTGCAGAGTGTTGGCAGCACAGTGTCTGCTAGCACACTCCTTCCTGTGCCCTGCCTCCTCCCGTCCTGGCCACTTGTTCCCCTTTTGACCTGGCAGTATGTACATAAAAGGAAAAAAACAGGGACCCCATTCAGTGAGCACCAGACTGACCAAAATAATTATCACAAAAATCAATGCATTTTATTGAGACATAAACAACACTCATGATTAAAAACAATTAAAACCACCAACAGGTGGAGTGCATAATGTCAGACAATAGATATGTAAATCCAAGCAATCACTAATCATGCAAGGTCTCTGCTGATCCAATTAATCATATGCAGTAGTCCATATACATACATAAGAATCAGTGCAATATAAAATACATATCTGTACAATCACATGCATAAATCCATATAAATATAACAAGGAATAATTGGCATGAAAGAGAAAGTGCAAAAGTGCCAGCAAAAACAAAAAATTCATATAGACCAAGCTTAAGAGGAGCAAAAGATCAACCTCAAATAATATGGCTCCTAAATACTATTAAAAAAAAAGTACAGAGCGCTAGTAGCGATGAAGAGAATATGCCAAAAGTGCTTATTTAAAGAGTACTGTAGGGGGGTGCGGGTGAAAGTTGAACACACCTGGGGCTTCTAATGGTTTCGATGATTTCGGAATTTGCGTCTTTAAAGAGACACTGATTGCGAAAAAATTATGATATAATGAATTGGCTGTGCAGTACAGATAATTACTAGAACATTAGTAGCAAAAAAAAAAAAATCTCATTTTTATTTTCAGTTATATATATATATATATATATATATATATATATATATATATATATTTTTTTTTTTTTTATAACATTGCATCACTCTCTAATATTTGCAGTTTACACACTACTCAGCATTTTAAATGATTTTACAGAGCAGCCCAGTGAACTATTTACCTGTCCTCTGCAGTAGAAAAAACAATACAGTGACTGACAGTTGAGATAACAAGCTTCAGAAGACAGAACTCTCTGCAACTTTGAAAGTCATGGAGCTCAATTGCTCTTTTGCGTAGATAACAGCTGGAGATTCTTAACTCTTCCTGTACTGGAAACAAATATTAGACTTTTATATCTCTGTTCCTTATGTTTTATTTCTTAGCTGTACTACACATACAAATCCTTATATCAGTGTCTCTTTAAAGGACTTACGAGGCCAGACTTGTAAAAAATACATCAAAAAAGTTATATACCTGTGTGCGTTTGCAAGGCACGGAGGACGCCGTCCGCGCCCTCCGTGCCGTTCCGCATGGTCCCCGCTGCTTAATATGCCCCCGAACGACCCCCGACCGCACGGCCCGGGTCGGGCTCTCCAGCCTTCACCAAGATGGCCGCCGGAGCTGGCCGCGGCTGCGCAGTCCGCATAGCCGTGAGTGCGGCTGCGCAGCTCTAAGGCCAACTCCCCGATCCACGCTACTGTTACGTGGATCGGGGGGTTGGCCTTAGAGCTGCACAGCCGCACTCGCGGCTATGCGGACTGCGCAGCCACGGCCAGCTCCGGCGGCCATCTTGGTGAAGGCTGGAGAGCCCGACCCGGGCCGTGCGGTCGGGGGTCGTTCGGGGGCATATTAAGCAGCGGGGACCAGGCGGAACGGCACGGAGGGCGCGGACGGCGTCCTCCGTGCCTTGCAAACGCACACAGGTATATAACTTTTTTGATGTATTTTTTACAAGTCTGGCCTCGTAAGTCCTTTAAAGTCGGAAAACCTCTGCACCTGTGCAGCCGTGTCCTCACTCCTGCTAGCGTCACCAGGAGTGTACTGCGCCTGCCCAGTACACTACCAGTGACGTCAGGGGGAGCGAGGGCATGGCCGCGCAGGCACAGTGGTTTTCTGACTCTAAAGTCGCACATTCCGGAAGTGAACCAGAGGAGGGGACCAGAGCATCGGTGACTGGCTGCGCGGGCACAGGATGTCTGCGGGGGACCATTAGAAGCCCCAGGTAAGTTCAACTCTTAACCCCCTCATAGTACCAAAAAATGAGGAGGAAATACTGTACACCATATGAAAGGCCCATCCCCATTCCTCAGTATAACATCATAGCACCAACACATGAGGAGGAGATACTTTACACCATTTGAAAGGCCCATCTTCATTCCTCAGTATAACATCACAGTACCAACAAATGAGGAGGAGATAATGTACACCATATGAAAGGCCCATCTCCATTCCTCAGTATAACATCACAGTACCAACAAATTAGGAGGAGATATTGTACACCATATGAAAGGTCCATCTCCATTCCTCAGTATAACATCATAGTACCAACAAATGAGGAGGAGATACTGTACACCATATGAAAGGCCCATCTCCATTCCTCAGTATAACATCACAGTACCAACAAATTAGGAGGAGATACTGTACACCATATGAAAGGTCCATCTCCATTCCTCAGTATAACATCATAGTACCAACAAATGAGGAGGAGATACTGTACACCATATGAAAGGCCCATCTCCATTCCTCAGCATAACATCATAGTACCAACAAATTAGGAGGAGATACTGTACACCATATGAAAGGTCCATCTCCATTCCTCAGTATAACATCATAGTACCAACACATGAGGAGGAGATACTGTACACCATATGAAAGGCCCATCCCCATTCCTCAGTATAACATCATCGTACCAACAAATGAGGAGGAGATACTGTACACCATATGAAAGGCCCATCTCCATTCCTCAGTATAACATCATAGTGCCAACAAATGAGGAGGAGATACTGTACACCATATGAAAGGTCCATCTCCATTCCTCAGTATTACATCATAGTACCAACAAATGAGGAGGAGATACTGTACACCATATGAAAGGTCCATCTCCATTCCTCAGTATAACATCATAGTACCAACAAATGAGGAGGAGATACTGTACACCATATGAAAGGCCCATCTCCAGTTGACAGTGAGATTTATATATGTAGTTATGACCTGTAAAAGTAAAACTGGAAAATATAATGCAACTAAAATACAGTTTAAAAAAATATATATTTCCCACCAGATGGACGTGATATTGGGAATACTTCAGAGGAACATCTTCATCCAAGGAATACAGCACCGATGTCACATCCGACACGTCACACAGGCGTCCATCCTTTCTCATGTTCAGACTGTAGGATAGGTTTCAATGAAAAGAGAGACTTTCTTAGACATCAGACATATCACACAGGCGAGCGGCCTTTTCTGTGTTCAGAGTGTGGGAAATGTTTTTCTCAGAAACCCAGCCTGGTTAGTCACCAGAGAAGCCATAGAGGGGAGCACCCATTTTCATGTTTAGAGTGTGGGATACATTTTAATCAGAAAAGACACTTTCTTAGACACCAGAGAAGACACACAGGCATCCTTCCTTTCTCATGTTCCGAGTGTGGGAAAGGTTTTAATGAGAAATGTGACCTTCTTAGACACCAGAGAAGTCACACAGGCGAGCGTCCCTTTCCATGTTCAGAGTGTGGGAAATGTTTTGCTCAGAAAGTAAACCTTCTTTCTCACCAGAGACTTCACACAGATGTCCGTCCTTTATCATGTTCAGAGTGTGGGAAAGGTTTTAATCATAAAGGAAATCTTCTTCGACACCAAAAAAGTCACACACGCACCCATGTTTTATCATGTTCAGACTGTGGGAAAGATTTTAATAAAAAGCGAGATCTTCTTAGACATCAGACAAGTCACACAGGCAAGCAGCCCTTTTCATGTTCAGAGTGTGGGAAATGTTTTAGTTGGAAAACAAGCCTGGTTATTCACCAGAGAAGTCACACAGGTGAGCACCCATTTTCATGTTCAGAGTGTGAAAAAAGTTTTAGTAAGAAAGGAGACCTCTGTAGACACCAGAGAAGTCACACAGGTGAGCGCCCATTCTCATGTTCAGAGTGTGGGAAAAGTTTTAGTAGGAATGGATATCTCCTTAGACACCAGAGAACTCACACTGCGGAACATCCGTTCTCATGTTCAGAGTGCGGGAAACATTTTACTGAGAAAAGTCGCCTTCTTAGGCACCAAAGAAGTCACACAGGTATCTATCCATTATCATGTTCAGAGTGTGGCAAAGGTTTCAGTGAAAAGAGAGATCTTCTTAGACATAAGAGAAGTCACACAGGTGAGCAGCCATATTTATGTTCAGAGTGTGGGAAATGCTTTTCTTGGAAATCAAGCTTGGTTACTCACCAAATAAGTCACACAGGTGAGTGGCCATTCTTGTGTTTAGAGTGTGGGAAAGGTTTTGTTAAGAAAGTAGTCCTTCTTAAACACCAGCTAATTCACACACCTTAGCACCCATTCTCATGTTCAGAGTGTGGGAAAGGTTTTGCTAAGAAAGTAGCTCTCAGACACCAGAGAATTCACACAAGGGGGCATCATTTCTTATGTTCAGAGTGTGAGAAACATTCGAATAAGAAAAATAAACTTTCTTAGATGCCAAAGAAGACACACAGGCATCCAAAGGCTTTATAAAAGAATCCTTCTTATATGCTAGAAAAGTCACACAGGCATCGAGCCTTTATCATGTTTAGATTGTGAGAAAGGTATTTAAAGAGGAACTCCAGTGAAAATAATGTAATAAAAAAAGTGCTTCATTTTTACAATAATTATGTATAAATGATTTAGGCAGTGTTTGCTCATTGTAAAATCTTTCCTCTCCCAGATTCACATTCTGACATGTATTACATGGTGACATTTTTACTGTGGGCAGGTTATGTAAGCTGTTTCTAGCTGTTCTGGCCTTGCAGACAGCTGTAAACAGCCATTTCCTGTCTGTGAACATTGTTACATTGTGGCAGTTTGCCCAGAGTACCGTAGGGTACCAGAGCCTCTTGTGGGAGGGGTTTCAGCACAAAATCAGTCATACAGCGCCCCCTGATGGTCTGTTTGTGAAAATCATTATATTTCTCATGTAAAAGGGGGTATCAGCTACTGATTGGGATAAAGTTAAATTCTTGGTCGGAGTTTCTCTTTAATGACCAAAAAGATCTTTGTGAACACCAGACAAGTGACACAGGCGAGCTGCCTTTCTTACTGTTCAGAGTGTAGGAAATGTTTTGCTTGGAAAGCAAGTCTAGTTACTCACTGGAGAAGTCACACTGGTGAAAGGGCTTGTCTGGTTGGGGGTACTCAAATGGTGAACTCCTGGACTGGAAAAGTGTAATTTAAAGGACAACAGAGGTGGGATGTAGCTGCGCAGCTTGATGAATTAACTCCATTGTCTGCTGAGCACATTATCAAATAGGCAGCAGGGTGAAGAAAGAACGGCCTGGCAACTGTTTTTCGGGAAGTTATTGCTTCGTCAGAAGCCAAACAGGTGCAGGAGCCTAGGTGAGATGTCTCGAGAACTGATAATGGATCAGTGAGAGACGAGAAAATATGCCCTTCTAGTCATATGTACTGCCAATAATAGGTCTAAGTATGATTAATGTACATGAAGTGAGGGTTCTGTACAGATAGTTGCCCTAATCTCATTTCAGCTCTGACTGGGGCTGATACTTTATTTATGTGACTGTAATTGGGTGTGTGGTTGGTGGGCTGTACTTGTATCTTTGCCCTCACTGCTCTATTTCATCATTTACCCTGATGCAGCCTTTCGGTGAAACATGTTGGTGATTAGGGCAGTTGTCTGTACAGCACTCTCACTCATTCATTATCTCTTTAGGGGCATGTCACATAGGCTCCTGTATCTGTAAAAAAAAGTAAATCATTTATGCCTTTTCAGAAAGATGTCTGTTCTCACATCCATGGACTACATCTCTTGGCATGCATCTTTAGTCCTGTCAGGTGGTCACTGCGGAATGTCTGGCTACTGAGAGATCCAAAGCCCATACAACATAGACCTGGTCTCCCGGAATGCTTTGTGGGAAGATAATTCAGAATAGCTAATCAGCCTAAGCTAAACATCACTGGGTGGGACTACATACCAATGTACAGCAATATATAGATATAGGAAGTGTTTCTGATGCTAAATTCAGAAAATTACAGAAAAAGTGGGTATCCTGAATAGAGATGCTCAACTCCAGATCCGGATAAAATCCGTATAGTTGTTGTTCGGATTTAATCCGGTTAAATCAAATCACCTGTGCAGGGTGGGCAGGGGTTAATCTTACCCATCCTGACGTCTTATTAGGTCCCTCCCATAGTGCCTCCCATGATGCAGTCCAAGCGGCGGTCACGTGATTACAAACACTTCCTCCTTCCGGGTTGAAGGAGGAAGTGTTTGTAGTCACGTGACGCGCGTGGACCGCATCGTGGGAGGCGCCGAGGGATGGACCATAGAAGACATCAGGATGGGTAAGATTAACCCCGCCCACCCCGCACAGGTGATTTGATTTAACCGAATTAAATCCGAACAACAACTATACGGATTTCATCCGGATCTGGAGTTGAGCATCTCAAATCCTGAATCATTTTCTGTATTCTATTTATGTCACCAGTGCCTCTTTAAAAAGTTGGAATTGTCATCAGAGACGTCAACCAGACTGATGCTATTATGATTTCTGTATCACACTGACTGTCACGACTTCAACAAGGGAAAATAAAATGAGTTGTTGGGGGAGGGGGCTAGACTGGAACACTCTACAGATGGGCTGTGGAATCACGTGGCAGCTTATGCTTTGGTTGGGGGTGTTTTATGTTTATGCTACTATTGTAAAGGCATATTGGCTCCACTGCTGCTGAGCCAAATGTATTTTGTGTATAATTGTAAAACTTTCAATAAATTTTACCTTTCAATAAAAAAATTAAAAATTAAAAAAAATTCTATGGAATCTCCTGATGGACCAATCAGCAGAGAGCTCATCCCCAGCGTCTTGTGGGAATGTTCATTGTTGCTCCTGTTTTCCACAGTTTTGTGAGGCTTGCTGCTGGTGGGAAAGTTATAGTGACAGAGCAAAATTCGACATGTGTTATAAAAGGCCATTGGACACCTGATCGGACCGTTCCAAAATTATCAATTCGACACGTCGATCTGATGGGAAATTGCTTGGTGTGTACGTGGCATTACAGACTTTATCAATAATCGTGAATTACACTAGAGGACATTTAACAATGAGCACTTGTTCTGTGAAGGACATATTTGAGTAAAGGTGGCCATGCTACATCTAGTGATTTTGTGGCCTTAAAGGGACACGTAAGTAAAAAAAAATGAGTTTTACTCACCTGGGGCTTCCAATAGCCCCCTGCAGCTGTCCAGTGCCCTCGCCATCTCCCTCCGATCCTCCTGTCCCCGCCGGCAGCCACTTCCTGTTTCGGTGACAGGAGCTGACAGGCTGGGGCCGCGAGTGATTCTTCGTGTTCCTGGCCACAATAGCGCCATCTATGCTGCTATAGCATATATCATATACCATATAGCAGCATAGAGGGTGCTAATGTGTCTGGGAACGCGAAGAATCACTCGCGTCCCCAGCCTGTCAGCTCCTGTCACCGAAACAGGAAGTGGCTGCCGGCGGGGCCAGGAAATCGGAGGGAGACGGTGAGGGCACCGGACAGCTGCAGGGGGCTATTGGAAGCCCTAGGTGAGTAAAACTCTTTTTTTGCTTGACTTAAGTGTCCCTTTAACCATCCAATTTGATATTATAAAATCGGAAGAAAATTGGCATGCCTGATCAGTCAAATATATCAATTGAGCAAGTTGGAAAATCTCTGGCCAATGTGGTTGATCAGGTGTGCAGCAGTAAGGGCATGCGATATCGGGATGAGCAACAAACGTGACGGAATCCCCGGCTGCCGTCCCCCCAAATGTTCTTATGCTCCCCCCCCACCCCCCAGTGCTCATGCATTTAACTCTCACTTGTTCAGCCACCACAAGTGTCCAGGAGGCAGTGCAGATGATAGACAGGTGATCGTAGGAGAGGATAGGTTGTATGCAGCTCAAACACTTAAAGGGGAACGTCAGCCTAAACAAACATACTGTCATTAAGTTACATTAGTTATGTTAATTAAAATAGATAGGCAATATATTTCTTACCCACCTGTTTTAAAAGAACAGGCAAATGTTTGTGATGTCATGGGGGCAGCCATCTTTTTCGTTAAAAGGAGGTGACGGGGAGCATGAGAAACAGTTCCAACTGTCCTGTGTCCTGATCACCCCTCCCAGCTGCGCACTAGGCTTCAAATCTCAAATAAAAATAAAAAATTGCACCAAAAACAGCAGAACGAGAACATCAGAAATCCCATCAAGCTTTGCACAGCATCAGGGGAAAAATGCCCGGGCAGTTTTCTTCTCTTTAGCTATAAATGAGGCTTGGGTTAAAAAAAAAAAAAAAAACAAGTTCTGATGCTGTGAAACTGTTAAAGAAACACCAAGCCTTTTCAGTGCTGCCGATTTTTAGTCTGTAGGCTCACTTTAACAGCGGAGACGTAAATATATCACCGCTTGTCGGGGGAGCCAAAGCTGGATTCCTCCAAGCTTCAGAGGTCGGGGGAGCCTTGTTGGGACCCTGAAGCTTCCCCCTCCCGAGGTAAGTATCCCTCAGAGGAGTTTTTTTTTGTTACAGGTTCTCTTAAAGACTCGTTTCAGACTGCAGATTGGCGGCAAGGTGCAATGCAGCTCGGGGGCTGCACCGCACTGCCAAAAACAGCCTTTCAGGTATTAGTATGCAGTAATCCCCTTGGGCTCTCAGCCAAAAAGGAAGTGATGCTTACTTATGCGTGCCGTAATGTGCGCTGTAATGCCGTCAACATTTTTTTAAAACCCTGCTTCTCCATAGATTTACACGACTTCTGGTCTGCCGCAGATCTCCGCAGGAGCCGCACAGCAATGCAGGTATGCACTCGCATTACATAGGGCACTTTTCGGCACAGCTTACCGCACCATAGGTAGTATGAATGAGACCATAGACTTTCAGTGGGGTGCGGTAAAAATACCGCACCGCACTGCCCCATTGTGAAAGGGCCCTCAGGGCGGATACACAGGTCCAATTCTGATTGGCCAGTTTTGAAACTTCCACGTAGGATAACAGCTTACCTACACAGTCTGTTGATAGTTTTTAGAATCTGTTGGCCTTCATATTCCATGCAGGCGGTAAAACTGACCAGCATGGCCGGCCTTTGACATGAGCGACTGGAGTGGTCGCTCAGGGCGCCGGCTTCCAGGGGGGTGCAAGTGATTCAACTAGCCCTGGACGCATTTCGACCTGCTGGCTGCAGCTGCGGGCTCCGGGTCTGTCTGTGGCTGCTGCGAATGGTAGCTTCACCCCCTGGTGCCGCTGGGGATGATGGGGGTGAAGACTCCATGAACCTGCTGCTGCTTCTTGCTGAGTCTGTGTGAGCTGTGCATGCCAGTTGCACCGCCCCTCGTTGGGGGGGGATCTGCCTATATACACCAAAAGGATCTGCCTATATATACTAAAGGGGGGGGGGGAGATCTGCTTATTTACACTAAAAGGAGGGGGGTTCTGCCTACATACACTAAAGAGGGGGGGGGGGATCTGCTTGTTTACACTAAAAGGAGATCGGACTATATACACTAAAGGGGAGGATCTGCCTATATATATATATATTAAAGGGGAAATCTGCCTCTATACACTAAAGGGGGGGGGGGGTGGAAATGCCTACATGCACTAAAGGGGATAAATCTGCCTATATACACCAAAGGGGATCTTGCACTTGGATGTGCGTGTGCGCAAAGAGCATGAATGGGGGGGGCACCAAAATCTGGTTACACTCAGGGCGCTGTGAAACCTAAGGCCGGCCCTGCTGACCAGTCATTAGCCAAAGAAAAACTTGATGAGCGAAACAGGTTTTAAAGGACAACTGAAGCGGGAGGGATATGGAAGCTGACATATTTATTTCCTTTTAGACAATACCCGTTTTTTGGCTACCCTGCTGATCTTCTGCCTCTAATACTCTTAGCCATGGACCCTGAACAAGCATGCAGCATATCAGGTGTTTCTGACATTATTGTCACATCTGACAGATAAGCTGCATGCTTCTTTCTGGAGTTATTCAACCACTTCTGCAGCCAAATAGACCAGCAGGCAACTAGTATTGTATAAAAGGAAATAAATATGGCAGCCTCCATTTTCTTTTCACTTCAGTTGTCCTTTAAGCTTGGTAAGGGATTTAAAAAAAGATCTCATAAGAATTGGAAACTGGGCACATTTTTTTGTGAAGGATTGTACTTTTGATCAGATTTTTCAGATTGCATTGTATGAAAAGTTGGTCGATCCTGAATGATCACATTATGATGAATAGGTTTCTGTCACACAGAGTACAGAGGTTGTATAACTAACATCTAGGCATAGTCATTATACAAGGAACACAAGTTTCAAGCTAAATAACTGTACGATAATTTGGCCAGAGCTCTTTTGCTGCACACGATCGTTAAAAAAGACTAAGGCCAGTTTTACATGGGATGTGTGTGATGCGTTCCGCGCACTCTATCGTAAAGCAGAAATTGGGCTTCATATGACCCTGCGCCACGGTGTGGTGACAGAGTCATATGCATAGGCCTTCCTCTGGTTAGTGACATACTCATTGTATAAACACAAATCGGTACGCGCTCCTGGGTTCCATAATCTGTCCACAATAGATTTTAAAGTCTATGGTGAGCCCTGTACAAACAATTAGGTGAATAATTGAACAAGAACATTAAACTACAACTTCCCACCTCTTGTTTCCACCCCATTCCGTTAGATTGTAAGCTCACAAGGGCAGGGCTCTCACCCTTTTGTGTCATGGAATGTTATTAATTTAATTGCTTGCACTCTGTTAGCCATTTATACATTTTAGTCATCATGTTAAATTTGCTATTGTAATCAGCAGTGCTGTATCTTGTATCAGTGTTCATATTTGATGTATATCATTGTCTGTATCATTATGGATCCCTTGTTTGTTTTCTTACATTGTACAGTGCCACGGAATATGTTGGCGCTTTATAAATAAATAATAATAATAACTGAAGTGAGAAGAACATGGAGGCTGCCATCTTTATTTCCTTTTAAACAATACCAGTTGCCTGGCGGCCCTGTTGATCTATTTGGCTGCAATAGTGTCTGAATCAGACCAGAAACAAGCATGCAGCTAATCTTTTCAGATGTGACAATAATGTCAGAAACACCTGATATGCTGCATGCTTGTTCAGGATCTACGGCTAAAAGTATTAGAGGCAGAGGATCAGCAGGATAGTCAGGCAACTGGTATTGCTTAAAAGGAAATAAATATGGCAGCCTCCATATACCTTTAATTACAGTTATCCTTTAACCACTTGCCGACCGCCCACTACCGATGGGCGGCAGCAAGGTGGCTCCCCCAGGACCGCGTAACGCTGATGGGCGGCGGCACCTGGAGGACGGGATTACAGGCGATCAAGTGCGTGCAATCGGCAGCATTAGGCTCCTACCCATGACATCAACCAGTTAGCAGCGCCGGCGGGTTGTAACTTTTTGATTTAGCCAATAGAAACTGTATAATACACTTTGTCGATCGACCGACCACCAGAGAGGACGGCAGCACTGTAAGTACACACACACACACACACACACACACACACACACACCTCAGATTCCTCCCCCCCCCCCCCCCCGATCAACCCTTCAGTGTACTATTTGCACCCAATCACCCATCAGTCACTTTCTATCACTGTCTGTCAACGCTATCCTTTACATCAGGTCCTAAACTACCCCCTAGGGGCTCCTGATCCCCCCCCACCCTCAGATCCCCCCCCCCCCATGTACTGTATACATCTATTCTCCCCTGTAATCACCCACTGATCATCTGTCCATCACCCCTTGTCACCACCTGTCACTGCCACCCATCAGATCAGACCCTAACCTGCCCATTGCGGGCATCTGATCACCCCCACACACACCCTCAGATTGCCCTCAGACCCCCCTCCCCCCTGATCACCTCCCAAGTGCATTGTTTACATCTGTTCTCCCCTCCAAACACCCACTGATCACCCATCAATCACCCCCTGTCATTGCTACCCATCAGATTAGACCCTAATCTGCTCCTTGCGGGCACCCAATCACTTGCCCACACCCTCAGATCGCCCACAAACCCCCCATGATCACCTCGCCAGTGCATTGCTTGCATATATTCTCCCCTGTAATTACCTACTGATCACCTATCAATCACCCCATCACCACCTGTCACTGCGGGCTCCTGATCACCTTTAGATCCTTCTCTGATCACTCCCCCCTGACCTTAGATCACCCCCCCTGCCATTGTGTACCTCTAATCTCCTGTCTGTAACGCTTGATTGTGCTTTGATTGGCTCAATTGCCCTGTGATTGACTTCGATTGTCCCGTGATTGGTTTTTGATTGTCCCGTGATTGGCTTCGATTGCCCCGTGATTGGCTTTGATTGCCTTCTGATTGCCTCTAATCACTCTTATTGGCTCTAATTGTGTTGTAATTGCCTTGATTGCCCTCTGATTGGCTTTGATTGTTTGTGATTGTTTCTGATTGCCGCCATTGCTGTCTGATTGCCCCCTGATCACCTTCACCCCCCCACCCCCCGGTCGCTATCCTAGTGATCTAAAAACAGTGATTAGTGAAAACTGTCACTTTTTTAGTATAATTAGTGTTAGCAGTTAGGCCAGTCAGCTAGGCCCCTGTGTTAGTGTTAGTTAGTGCCCAGCCCACCGCACCAGTCACTAATTAGTCGCTGATTAGCGTCATCACTGTCGCTAATCAGCAATGGTACTATATAGTATCTGTAAGTGATCATTACTGATCGCAGTCAGATCTATATTAAAGTCACTAGGATCCACTAAAAACGCAGTGTTTGTCCGATCAGGCCTGATCGTTCGCCTGCCCTTGTGTTCAGCCCGCCCCACCGCAGTGACAGAATGTTTTCTGATCACTGCAAAAAACACTGTACAATAGCTGTGGCACTGTAAAGATCAGTTTTTATTTTTTTTTATTTTTTTATCAAAACACAGCGACCACAGCTTTCTACTCCACAAGTACTCCCTTTTGCTAGGTAGGTGCTCTTTTTCCTGGTTAGTCTCAGAGGAATACCCCATTAATTTAGCAATCCACCATGGCAAGAAAGGGGTATTCCGATGATGAGGTGTACAGGCCCAGTTGGATGAGGACGATTAGGACGACTCATCCGACGAATCTTCTGTGTCAGAGTTCGAACCTGGAGACAGCAGTGGCTCTCTGACTGATAGCGATGATGTGGTTGAGGTCCCGGCTAGAGCCAGGCATACCACACCCCATGTCACTGGACCGCAGGTGGAGCAGGATCAGCCTCAAGGGCAGCATAGTGGTGCTAGCGCTGGTCTGAGGTTTCATGGTGAGGCATACACCAGCAGCACGGCATCTCCTGGACCTACCCCTAGTACTTCCATAGACCCTGGTGAAGTGGTGAGCACCAGAATGGAAGTTGAAACTGGTTCGGTGGCATGTGCATTAAGACCCGAGTCGCCGCCACCAAGAAAACGGGCCCGTACTACCCATAGTCTTCCAGAGGTGCTGGCAAATCCCAATAGGCAATCCCCTGGTTCTGCCGCACCCATACTGCCCCCTTTCACCGCCTAGTCTGGAGTCCAGGTGGAGACAGATAATCTAGGATCGGCCCTAGACTTTTTTCATCTGTTCTGCACCGAGGATCGCTACAAATTAATTGTGGCTGAGACCAACCATTATGCCACACAATACATAACCGCCAATCCGAGAAGCTTTTTTTGCCCATCCTTTTCGGGGGGAAATCACTCCAAGTTTCTGAACTTAAAACTTTTTGGGGCCTTCTCCTTAACATGGGTCTAGTCAAAAAGAATGTATTGTGGTCTTATTGGTCTACGCACCCAATATATCACATGCCCATGTTCTCTGCTGTCATGTTCAGGGCATGATTTGAGATGATCCTGCACTTTAATGACAACACAACCTGTCATCAAAGTGACCACCCTGCTTATGACCGGCTCCACAAAATTCGGCCCCTCATAGACCACCTGTCATCCAAATTTGCAGATGCTTGTACCCCTGAACAGAACATCTGCGTAGACGAGTCTCTCGTACATTTTACCGGGCGGCTTGGCATCAAATAGTACATCCCAAGCAAGCACGCCCGGTAAGGGGTGAAACTGTATAAGCTCTGTGAAAGGGCCACAGGCTATACTTATGGTTTTAGGGTCTATGAGGGAAAAGACTCAAAATTGGAGCTGGTCGGATGCCCTGACTACCTGGGGAGGAGTGGCAAGATTGTTTGGGACTTGGTGTCACCTTTGTTCCAGAAGGGGTACCATCTTTATGTGGACAACTTTTACACAAGTGTGGCCCTCTATCAGCATTAGAGTTGGGCCGAACGGTTCGCCGGCGAACGTGGTTCGCGCGAACGTAGGTGGTTCGCGTGCGGGTACCGCACGCGAACCTTTTGCGGAAGAAGTTCGGTTCGCCCCATAATGCACTGAGGGTCAACTTTGACCCTCTACATCACAGTCAGCAGGCCCAGTGTAGCCAATTAGGCTACACTAGCCCCTGGAGCCCCACCCCCCCTTATATAAGGCAGGCAGCGGCGGCCATTACGGCCACTCGTGTGCCTGCATTAGTGAGAGTAGGGCGAGCTGCTGCAGTCTCTCATATAGGGAAAGATTAGTTAGGCTTAACTTCTTCCTGGCTGCATACCTGTTCTGTTCAGTGAGCCCTCAGCCCACTGCATACCTGTACTGTGATCCTGCCACTGCATACCTGTTCAGTGATCCTGCCACTGCATACCTGTTCAGTGATCCTGCCACTGCATACCTGTTCAGTGATCCTGCCACTGCATACCTGTTCAGTGATCCTGCCACTGCATACCTGTTCAGTGATCCTGCCACTGCATACCTGTTCTGTTCAGTGAGCCCTCAGCCCACTGCATACCTGTACTGTGATCCTGCCACTCCATACCTGTTCAGTGATCCTGCCACTGCATACCTGTTCTGTTCAGTGAACCCTCAGCCCACTGCATACCTGTACTGTGATCCTGCCACTGCATACCTGTTCAGTGATCCTGCCACTGCATACCTGTTCAGTGATCCTGCCACTGCATACCTGTTCAGTGATCCTGCCACTGCATACCTGTTCTGTTCAGTGAGCCCTCAGCCCACTGCATACCTGTACTGTGATCCTGCCACTCCATACCTGTTCAGTGATCCTGCCACTGCATACCTGTTCTGTTCAGTGAGCCCTCAGCCCACTGCATACCTGTACTGTGATCCTGCCACTGCATACCTGTTCAGTGATCCTGCCACTGCATACCTGTTCAGTGATCCTGCCACTGCATACCTGTTCAGTGATCCTGCCACTGCATACCTGTTCAGTGATCCTGCCACTGCATACCTGTTCTGTTCAGTGGACCCGCCACTGTATACCTGTTCTGTTCAGTGGACCCGCCACTGTATACCTGTTCTGTTCAGTGGACCCGCCACTGTATACCTGTTCTGTTCAGTGGACCCGCCACTGTATACCTGTTCTGTTCAGTGGACCCGCCACTGTATACCTGTTCTGTTCAGTGGACCCGCCACTGTATACCTGTTCTGTTCAGTGGACCCGCCACTGTATACCTGTTCAGTGAACCCGCCACTGCATACCTGTTGTGTTCAGTTAACCTGCCACTGCATACCTGTTGTGTTCAGTGAACCTGCCACTGCATACCTGTTCTGTGAACCCGCCACTGTATACCTGTTCTGTTCAGTGGACCCGCCACTGTATACCTGTTCAGTGAACCCGCCACTGTATACCTGTTCTGTTCAGTGGACCCGCCACTGTATACCTGTTTAGTGAACACGCCACTGCATACCTATTGTGTTCAGTGATCCTGCCACTGCATACCTGTTCTGTGAACCCGCCACTGTATACCTGTTCTGTTCAGTGGACCCGCCACTGTATACCTGTTCTGTGAACCCGCCACTGTATACCTGTTCTGTTCAGTGGACCCGCCACTGTATACCTGTTCTGTTCAGTGGACCCGCCACTGTATACCTGTTCTGTTCAGTGGACCCGCCACTGTATACCTGTTCTGTTCAGTGGACCCGCCACTGTATACCTGTTCTGTTCAGTGGACCCGCCACTGTATACCTGTTCTGTTCAGTGGACCCGCCACTGCATACCTATTGTGTTCAGTGAACCTGCCACTGCATACCTGTTGTGTTCAGTGAACCTGCCACTGCATACCTGTTCTGTGAACCCGCCACTGTATACCTGTTCTGTTCAGTGGACCCGCCACTGTATACCTGTTCAGTGAACCCGCCACTGTATACCTGTTCTGTTCAGTGGACCCGCCACTGTATACCTGTTTAGTGAACACGCCACTGCATACCTATTGTGTTCAGTGATCCTGCCACTGCATACCTGTTCTGTGAACCCGCCACTGTATACCTGTTCTGTTCAGTGGACCCGCCACTGTATACCTGTTCTGTGAACCCGCCACTGTATACCTGTTCTGTTCAGTGGACCCGCCACTGTATACCTGTTCTGTTCAGTGGACCCGCCACTGTATACCTGTTCTGTTCAGTGGACCCGCCACTGTATACCTGTTTAGTGAACACGCCACTGCATACCTATTGTGTTCAGTGATCCTGCCACTGCATACCTGTTCTGTGAACCCGCCACTGTATACCTGTTCTGTTCAGTGGACCCGCCACTGTATACCTGTTCTGTGAACCCGCCACTGTATACCTGTTCTGTTCAGTGGACCCGCCACTGTATACCTGTTCTGTTCAGTGGACCCGCCACTGTATACCTGTTCTGTTCAGTGGACCCGCCACTGTATACCTGTTTAGTGAACACGCCACTGCATACCTATTGTGTTCAGTGATCCTGCCACTGCATACCTGTTCTGTGAACCCGCCACTGTATACCTGTTCTGTTCAGTGGACCCGCCACTGTATACCTGTTCTGTGAACCCGCCACTGTATACCTGTTCTGTTCAGTGGACCCGCCACTGTATACCTGTTCTGTTCAGTGGACCCGCCACTGTATACCTGTTCTGTTCAGTGGACCCGCCACTGTATACCTGTTCTGTTCAGTGGACCCGCCACTGTATACCTGTTCTGTTCAGTGGACCCGCCACTGTATACCTGTTCTGTTCAGTGGACCCGCCACTGTATACCTGTTTAGTGAACACGCCACTGCATACCTATTGTGTTCAGTGATCCTGCCACTGCATACCTGTTCTGTGAACCCGCCACTGTATACCTGTTCTGTTCAGTGAACCAACCGCATCAGTGCGCATACCTGTGCAGTTAAGTGAACCCACCTACCTACGTGAGTGCACGCAGTGTGATATACCACTCCGTGCATACCCAATATGGACAAAACAGGTAGAGGAAGAGGAAGAGGTAGTGGCAGAGGCAGAGGAAGGCCACCCGGCAGGTCTGCGCGAGGTCGTGTAAATGTAATTTCGTGTGGACCTGGCCCACAGTACAGTGCTCGGAAGAAGGCACGTCCCATCACCTCCCAAGATTGTCAGGACGTGGTTGAGTATTTAGCGACACAGAACACCTCATCTTGCTCAGCCACCAGCGCTACTACTAGCACCACTTCCGCTGCATTTGACACTTCGCAAGAATTATTTAGTGTTGAAATCACTGATGCACAGCCATTGTTGTTACAGCCAGATGAATTTTCACCAGCTAATATGTCTGAGTTACGCGGCAACACTATGGATGTAACGTGTCAGGAGGATGAAGGACCTACTGATGGTGCAAGTTTGGATTTGTCTGAGGCAAGCGAAGCTGGGCAGGATGACTACGATGATGACGGTAATAGGGATCCTCTGTATGTTCCCAATAGAGGAGATGAAGAGGGGGACAGTTCAGAGGGGGAGTCAGAGAGTAGTAGGAGGAGAGAAGTTGCTGAAAGAAGCTGGGGCAGCTCTTCGTCAGAAACAGCTGGTGGCAGAGTCCGGCACCATGTATCGCCACCTATGTACAGCCAGCCAACTTGCCCTTCAGCATCAGCTGCTGAGGTCCCCATAGTGCCCACATCCCAGGGTGGCTCAGCGGTGTGGAAATGTTTTAATGTGTGTGCCTCAGATCGGACCAAAGCCATCTGTTCGCTCTGCCAACAAAAATTGAGCCGTGGAAAGGCCAACACTCACGTAGGGACAAGTGCCTTACGAAGGCACCTGGAAAAAAGGCACAAACAGCAATGGGATGGCCACCTGAGCAAAAGCAGCAGCAGCACACAAAAGAAAAGTCACCCTCCTTCTCCTCTTCCTCCTTCAGGTGCATCATCTGCTTCTGCCGCTTTCTCCCTTGCACCTTCACAGGCACCCTCCTCCACTCCGCCTCTGCCCTTGAGCGGTTCCTGCTCCTCTGCCCACAGCAGCAGTCAGGTGTCCGTGAAGGAAATGTTTGAGCGGAAGAAGCCACTTTTGGCCAGTCACCCCCTTGCCCGGCGTCTGACAGCTGGCGTGGCGGAACTGTTAGCTCGCCAGCTGTTACCATACCGGCTGGTGGACTCTGAGGCCTTCCGTAAATTTGTGGCCATCGGAACACCGCAGTGGAAGATGCCAGGCCGCACTTATTTTTCGAGAAAGGCCATACCCCAACTGCACCGTGAAGTTGAGAGGCAAGTGGTGTCATCTCTTGCGAAGAGCGTTGGGTCAAGGGTACACCTGACCACGGATGGCTGGTCTGCCAAGCACGGGCAGGGCCGCTACATTACCTACACAGCCCATTGGGTGAACCTGGTGGTGAACAATGGCAAGCAGAAAGCGGCGGACCAAATTGTGACACCTCCACGGCTTGCAGGCAGGCCTCCTGCCACCTCCTCTCCTCCTGCTACATGCTCTTCGCTGTCCTCCTCCTCCTCCTTGGCTGAGTGGCAGTTCTCCTCTCCAGCTACACAGCCCCAGCTCCGCAGGGCCTATGCTGCATGCCAGGTACGACGGTGTCACGCCATCTTAGACATGGCTTGTCTCAAAGCGGAGAGTCACACTGGAGCAGCTCTCCTGGCTGCTCTTAAGAAACAGGTGGATGAGTGGCTGACCCCGCACCACCTGGAGATAGGCAACGTGGTGTGCGACAACGGCAGCAATCTGCTTGCCGCTTTGCATATGGGGAAGCTGACACACATACCCTGCATGGCACATGTCATGAATCTAGTGGTTCAAAGATTTGTGGCAAAGTACCCTGGCTTAGCGGATGTCCTGAAGCAGGCCAGGAAGTTCTGTGGGCATTTGAGGCGCTCTTACACAGCCATGGCACGATTTGCAGAAATTCAGCATAAAAACAACATGCCGGTGAGACGCCTCATTTGCGATAGCCCCACTCGCTGGAACTCGACCCTGCTCATGTTCTCCCGCCTGCTAGAACAGAAGAAAGCCGTCACCCAGTACCTCTACAACTGGAGTAGAACGAAACAGTCTGGGAAGATGGGGATGTTCTGGCCCGACAACTGGACACTGATGAAAAATGCATGCAGGCTCATGCGGCCGTTTGAGGAGGTGACCAACCTGGTGAGCCGCAGTGAGGGCACCATCAGCGACTTAATTCCCTATGCGTACTTCTTGGAGCGTGCTGTGCGTAGAGTGGCGGATGAAGCTGCGAATGAGCGTGACCAGGAACCGTTACGGCAGGAACCGGCATGGGACCAATTTTCATCAGACCCAGCTGTTTCCATAACACCTGCGGCAGCACAGAGGGGGGAGGAGGAGGAAGAAGAGAGGTCGTGTGCAGAAGACGAGTCAGACTCAGATGATGATGAGCAAGGTGTTTCTTTGGGGGAGGAGGAGGAGGAGGAGGGGACAGCGGCAGGAGAACAACCGCAGCAGGCGTCGCAGGGGGCTTGTGCTGCTCAACCTTCCCGTGGTATTGTTCGCGGCTGGGGGGAGGAGGTTGACTTACCTGACGTCACTGAGGAAGAGCAAGAGGAGATGGAGGGTACTGGATCCGACTTTGTGCAGATGTCGTCTTTTATGCTGTCCTGCCTGTTGAGGGACCCCCGTATAAAAAACCTCAAGGGGAATGAGCTGTACTGGGTGGCCACACTACTAGACCCTCCGTACAGGCATAAAGTGGCGGACCTGTTACCAACTCACCGGAAGGTGGAAAGGATGCAGCACATGCAGAACCAGCTGTCAACTATGCTTTACAATGCCTTTAAGGGTGATGTGACGGCACAACGCCAGCAAGGTACCACTGCCACTAATCCTCCTCCCGTGTCCACGCAGTCAAAGACAGGACGCTCCAGCGAGCTCATGGTGATGTCGGACATGCGGACGTTCTTTAGTCCAACGCCTCGCCGTAGCCCTTCCGGATCCACCCTCCACCAACGCCTCGACTGGCAGGTAGCCGACTACCTGGCCTTAAGTGTGGATGTAGATACTGCTGTGAACAGCGATGAGGAACCCTTGAACTACTGGGTGCGCAGGCTTGACCTGTGGCCAGAGCTGTCCCAATTTGCCATCCAACTTCTCTCCTGCCCTGCCGCAAGCGTCCTCTCAGAAAGGACCTTCAGCGCAGCTGGAGGCATTGTCACAGAGAAGAGAAGTCGCCTAAGTCACAAAAGTGTTAAGTACCTCACCTTTATCAAAATGAATGAGGCATGGATCGCCCGGAGGGCTGCTGCCCGCCCCAAGACTAAGTCAGTCCCCGCACACACAGCATCTCTGCCTGCACGCCGTGTGACTGGCTGCCTGGCCTGCCCCAAAAAGACTAAGTCGCTCCCAGTCCCTCCACACAGCATGTCTGCCTGCAGGCCGCTTCACTACCTTCTCCGCCACCACCAACAGGGTCCGGGACTCCAGGCGGATTGCTGAATTTTTTAGGCCGCTGCTAGCAGCGGCCGCTGTAATAATTTTTATGGTGCGTGTACATGACTGCCTAATTTTTCTGGCTGCACTGAGGGCAGCTGCAACAACAAAAGAAAAGGCATGTACATGCGCCCATTCCCCTTCGTGATCATTACCTTGCCGTGGTGAAGGGGCTTGCGTATCACAATGAAGCAATGACCGGCGCCTAGATGAGTGTCTCGGGGGGCACACAAAAGATAATAAGGTCGTTGCTTCATTGTGGTCAGACCAAATTTGATCAGCTGGACAGTCACTGTTCTGTCATTCAGCTACATCAGCCAGGCCGACCATATGGGCTGTAAAGCCACCAAAACCTGCACTCTCGCCATGGTGCGCACCAGTCCAGCACGGCCGTCACTAGTACAAACAGCTGTTTGCGGTGCGTTACACGGTGAGTTTGGTGTGTCAGTGTGAAGCAGTACCTTAATTACACTACCTGATTGATGTATACACATGCAAGATGTTTTAAAGCACTTTAGGCCTGTCATTTAGCATTCAATGTGATTTCTGCCCTTAAAACGCTGCTTTGCGTCAAATCCAGATTTTTCCCGGGGACTTTTGGCGTGTCTCCCACTCCGCCATGCCCCCCTCCAGGTGTTAGACCCCTTGAAACATCTTTTCCATCACTTTTGTGGCCAGCATAATTATTTTTTTTTTCAAAGTTCGCATCCCCATTGAAGTCTATTGCGGTTCGCGAACTTTAACGCGAACCGAACGTTCCGCGAAAGTTCGCGAACCCGGTTCGCGAACCTAAAATCGGAGGTTCGGCCCAACTCTAATCAGCATTTAAAGATAGAAGGAATCCGCTACTGTGGCACCGCACGGCCTATTCGCCGGGGCTTCCCCCAATGGCTCGTTAGTACCCGGCTTGCACGGGGGGAGAGGGCTGCCTTGTGTACCGATGACCTGCTCGCGGTGAAATGGAAGGACAAGAGGGATGTTTACCTTCTGTTCAGCATTCACACAGACACGACAGTGCAAATTCAACGGGCAACTGAGGCAATTGAAAAACCCCTCGCCGTCCAGGACTATAATGCTAACATGGGAGGGGTGGACTTCAATGACCGTATTAGGGCCCTATTTAGTTTCCCGAAAAACCAGACAGGTATAAAAAAAGTGTCTGTTTATCCAATTCAACTGGCTATTTACAACAGCTTTGTTCTCTACAGTAAGGCTAGTAGAACTGGATCTTTCCTTAAATTCCAGGAAGAGATCGTTATGGAACGCCTGTATCCAGGAGGTGCCGTGGCCCAACCCCAAAATGTAGTTAGCCGGCTACATGAAAGGCACTACGCCTTTCCCATTCCGAGTACCCCAAATCAACGCATCTGTGATGATCCGCTCAGCTGGCTGCACAGGCAGACAGCTGTTTGTCCATTCCTCTAGTCTGTGGGCTGCAGGTCTCTGGAACAGAGACCTGTCTTTCCATTGCAAGTTTCTGGTCTGTTCTCTTGCTGGGGAATTTGCATACATTCGTTATGCAAATCCCCTACATGCCTTCTTTGATGACTGGCACTATAAGAGCTTTATGTTTCCCAGAAGGCTTTGCTGGTCATTTCCTTTCCATGGTCTGTTCCTGATGGACACTGCTGGAGTGTCAGCCATTGCTATCTAGTATAGTTAATTCCTGGGGGTTGCTTTAGGCTCCCCTTCTAGCCCAGTCAGGTTGTATTATCTGTATTGCCTGTTCTGTCTTGTCTTGCCTGTTGCCATTATCCTGTCCCAAAGGTGGTCGACAGGAAATGGTTCTGATCTCTGTTCTTGGAGTATAGCTGGTGCAGCGGTTGCTACCAGCTATCTCTTCTGTTCTGTCTCCTGGGATCGCGCTAGCTACTTTTCGCTAGCGCTGGGGATCCTTCTGTTCTGTCTTCTGGGATCGCGCTAGCTACTTTTCGCTAGCGCTGGGGATCCTTCTGTTCTGCTACTCTGTACCTGGATCGCGCTAGCCACTTTTCGCTAGTGCTGTGGATCCTATCTCTCGCTTGTCCCTGTTTTCGTTTGTCTGTCTTGTCTGCTATGCTTGCTGGAGGCTCGGTGAGGTAACCGTTAAGCAAGCGCTCGCGTCCTCTGTTTCATGTTTGTCTGTCGATGGTTAGTTAGGCGTGCTTGTCTCTATTGTGCTTATCACGTGGAGACCGCGCATAACCGCATGCACTGTTGCGAATGAGTGCGGTGTTCGCGGTTAGCTAGCGTTTGTTATTTTCCGTATCTCCTTATTGTATTATTTGCTGTGCCTTTGCTACCCTCGTATTCTATTCTGATCTGCCTTGTGTCACGTCTGGCGATCGCACCTCTCGTGATCGCGTTCCTATTTCATATCTGCTGTTGTGTGGTCGTGGGGTGGCGACTGGATTGGTGCACACACATACAACCTGTCCCTTTGCTCAATCTCATTCGCAATCGCCTCTTGCGATTGCGTTCTGCGCTTCGTACAATTCCTGTCTGACACTTGTGGAGGTACAGAGGATTGGTTCCTCTGCACTCCCCAGTGCCATCTGCCGACAGGAATTTCCCTCTACAGGTGCGTAGCACCTTTTGCTGGGTGCCTGCAAATATACGCTTGTGGAGGATTTCCGCTGTGTCAGCGCACGCGTTGTGCGCTGATCATGGAGAAAGTTCCACAATCGTTACAGCATCACAAGAAAACGTTGTCATGTCTGCAGCAGGGCTAGAATAAGGCGTGACACCACTGTTACTGTCCCACCTGTCCTGACCAGCCTGGCCTGTGCCAAGGGGAGTGTTTCCAGAGGTATCATGAGCAGATACACTTTTAGAGAGTAGGGAACTCAAGACCTAGAAGTAGGCACACAAGGGTCTCTGTGCTATTTCACACTGGTGTGATGGGGAAAATTGCCTAGCGAAAGTCACACTTTGCGGTCCCCCCCCCTAGTGCATGCCTACGTTACTGCGTGGCTTCTGCAGCAATTTGGGTAGGCCTGGTATCTAGGCATTACACTGGACTCTGAACTCTCCTTTACACCCCACAGATCCTGCAACTTCCACTTACGCAACATCTCCAAGATCCGCTCCTAACTGTCCCCTGACACCACTAAACTCCTTATCCACGCCCTTGTCATCTCCTGCCTAGACTATTGCAATTCTCTTTTGTCTGGCCTCCCCTCTAACCGTACTGCCCCTCTTCAATTTGTAATTAATGCGGCAGCCACTGATCGCCGACTGATACATTCTTCTCACTGCAGCGCCCCTACAACCCTGCTCTGTAAAGCGCTACACTGGCTCCCCATCAGCTTTAGGATCAATTTCAAAATCCTGTGCTTGGCCTACAAATAAGTGCACAAGACCTGCCCTAACTACATGTCTGATCTGGTCCACAGGCACATACCAGCCCGCTCCCTCAGATCCTCCAATGACCTGCGCCTAGTCGCACCACGCATATCTCAGTCACATGCAGGATTGCAGGACTTCACCAGGGCTGCCCCTACTCTCTGGAACTCGCTCCCACCAGCCATCAGACTCGCCCCCACCTTTAATACCTTCAAACAAGCTCTCAAGACTCACCTTTTCATGCTCGCATACCCCCTTACATCAGCACCATATGTTCTGTTAGACACCCTCTCAAAAGATGCACCTATTGTCTCCACCCCCACTCTTTAGATTGTAAGCCTCAGGCAGGGCCCTCCTCCCTAGTGTTTCCAGCTTGATTATGCAATCTTACTGACAATCACCCCTCTCGTGGACAAGAACAGTCTCTATTTTGACCTATGACACTATTGTTATCAAATCATTTGCATGATCTTGTTTTGTTGTGAGTTTCCTGTATGTTCTACCTTGTATGTTAACCCATTTATCTATTGTGCAGTGCTGCGTAATATGTTGGCGCTTTATAAATACAATAAATAATAATAATAATAATAATAGTTAGTCTACGGCGACACAGTTAATTATTAGGGTGAATGCGATTACCAAGTTGAATGCTACTCTTGCGGTATTCCCTGAAGGTCTGTTTTGGGCGATGCAGTGTGCGCGACCCACCGGATACGCCAATATGCGGTGTGAACCCAGACATCCGGTTTCCAGAGACCCAAATACACAGGGCTGCCAGAAACCTCTCCTTTCACTTGGGACAAAGTGCATAATGTACTTCGCCACATCTCTGTGCAATTTGCACATTGTCCCATGGGGGAGGAGAGGTTCGTCCTCGGAAAGGTAAGAAAAAAAAAAAAAAAAAACACAACAGGTAGGCAAAAAAGTTACTGTTTGGTTCCCAATGTTAATGTTTGGTTTAAAAATGTTCAATAAAGTTTATAAAAGTTGATGTTAATGAAGTTATGGCTTTGCTGCTTTTTTTTTTTTCCTTTTTTTTCTTCTCTCTTTTTTCCAACCGTTACCCTTTCAGGTCGACCGACCGACCGACCGACCAACCAGCTGCAGCACTGATAGTGCATCCTGACAGAAGCTTTGCGCAACTGTCAGGTTACACAAAGTTGGTGTGGCAGCGCTGCAGGACGAGATTTCTCCTCCGCAGTAAAAAAAAAAAAAAAAAAAAAAAAAGATACGTTTGCCGAGGCATGCGAGCTGAGGGGCAGTGTTGGAGTTCATATGCTTTGGCAAGCACTTTGTATCAAACAAGAACTCTGGCAATGATTTATTCATCCACATCCAAAATCGGGTTTGCCAGGGCACACGAGTTGAGTGGGTTTGGACATTTTTGGGTGGCAGCTCCTATGTCCTGGCAGACACCTTCTCCTCTTTTTTTCACATTTTTTGGCAGATATTTTTTCATCCACATTGATTGATTGATTGATTGATTGATTGATTGGGCTAAAAGGAAAAATGAATGGCAAACAGAGTGCATTACCCGTATGCCCAATATAAGAAGTATAGCAGAAACTCCTAATACTGGCCATACATGTAATGATTGCGGAGACCCTAAAATGCCAGGACAGACCCCACACTAACGACGCCATTTTGGAAAGAATACACCCCAAAGTATTCCGTGAGGTGCATGGTGAGTACATAGAAGATTTTACTTTGTTGTCACAAGTTAGCAGAAATTGTGTGTGTAATCAAAGAAATTGTCATTTACAGAGATATTTCTCCCACCCAGCATGGGTATGTGTAAAAAAAAATACACCCCAAAACACATTATACTACTTCTCCTGAGTACGGCGATACCACGTGTGACACTTTTTTGCAGCCTAGGTGCGCTAATGGGCCCAACGTCCTATGAGTACTTTTAGGAAATCCTAAAGGTACTCATAGGACATTGGGCCCCTTAGCGCACCTAGGCTGCAAAAAAAGTGTCACACATGTGGTATCGCTGTACTCAGGAGAAGTAGTATAATGTGTTTTGTGGTGTATTTTTACACATACCCATGCTGGGTGGGAGAAAATCTCTGTAAATGGAAAATTGTGTGTAAAAAAAAAAAAAAAAAAATCTAAATTCTAATTTACAGAGATATTTCTCCCACCCAGCATGGGCATGTGTAAAAATACACCCCAAAACACATTATACTACTTCTCCTGAATACGGCGATACCACATGTGTGACACTTTTTTTTGCAGCCTAGGTGCGCAAAGGGGCCCAAAAGTCCTATGAGCAACTTTAGGCATAACAGGGGTGCTTACAATTTAGCACCCCCCAAAATGCCAGGACAGTAAATACACCCCACAAATGACCCCATTTTGGAAAGTAGATACCCCAAAGTATTCAGCAGAGATGCTCATCCGGATTTTGGATATCCGGGTAACTCGGATATCCAAACTTTTATACACTAGAGAAAAATGAGCTTACTTATTTGCCTAATTTGCTAGATGAAAGCAGTGGGACACATGGTGAAACTGCTTACAAGATTGAATCCAAGACTTCAGAATCAGAAAGATCACGTGCCCCCCCTGGATGATGCTGGTGTAACTCACACAGCAAAGGACAGCAATTTGAAGTCTGGAAGATTCCAGGGCAAGGGTGGGAAGGATGAAAAGCTAGGTGGCCATGCAACCATTCCTGCTAGGGATGGCCTTGCATTTTGTGTTCAACAGTAGTCCAAAGAAAACCCCAGATAGCCATTTAGCAGCCATAACATACACACAGTCCTTGTGGCACAATTGGTTAGTGCATTTGGCTGTTAACTGAAAAGTTGGTGGTTCAAGCCCACCCAGGGACACCCTTGCCTTTTGTGAAGGGAACTCATGTACCCTTCTTAAACTTGAAGATTGTATACAAATGTAAGCAGACTGCAGAGTGGCTCAGCAGAAGTGTGTTGTGCCCATAACCCAGAGGTTGATGGATTGAAACCATCCTCTGCTAGGCATGATTTCATTTTTGCACCTCGCTTTATCACATGAGCAAAACGGTTTCCAAAGCCCTGTAAGAGAAAGTGTAATAAGGGCCATGCCGTAACATAGATATTACGGTAGCTAAGACTACTCCTGGGCCTTTCTTGTAGTTGAAGAGATGAGTGAAATGGCTGGCTTCAGCCTGTAATGTTAGTTGACCTGGGTTTGACTCCTGGCCACTGGTGGTATAGCGGTGAGGAGAGCTGCCTTCTAAGCAGTGGACCTGGGTTCGATTCCTGGCCAAGGTATGTGAGCGTGCTTTTGACATCCTACAAATCCCTGGAAGACAAGATCCTCCAGAGGAGGAGGAGGAGGAGGAGGAGGAGGAGGAGGAGGGAGGAAGGGTAAGAGGCTATAAGGTGTTAAAGGTTAGAAATGGTTTTAAAGCAATTTAAAAGGCACTTCTGGTTTCTCTACCTGGATATCCGAATAGGTCAGATATTCGCGGATAATGCGTTCGGATATCCGCGTTCATGCGGATATCTAAAAAGGTCGGATTCGGACATCCAAACCGGATCCGGATATCTGAAAATCCGGATCAATTCAGATTTTAAAAAAGTACTATCCGAGCAACACTAGTATTCAGAGAGGGGCATGATGAGTCCATGGCAGATTTTTTTTTTGTCATGAAGTGTCATTTTCCACTAACTTGTGACAATAAATAAAATCTTCTATGAACTCTCCGTGCCTCTTAGTGAATACTTTGGGATGTCTACTTTCCAAAATGGGGTAATTTGGGGGGTGTTTATACTATCCTGGAATTCTAGCACCTCATGAATCATGACAGGTGCTCAGAAAAGTCAGAGATACTTCAAAATGGGAAAATTCACTTTTTGCACCATAGTTTGTAAACGCTATAACTTTTACCCAAACAAAACAAAAAAATCCAATAAGTGTCCATTTATTGATCAAAGACATGTAGCACAATACATTTAGACAAACATTTATATAGAAATTTTACTTTATTTGAAAAATGTCAGCACAGAAAGTTAAAAAAAAAATGAGCTGAACTTACCCGGGGCTTCTAATGGTCCCCCGCAGACATCCTGTGTTGGCGCAGCCACTCCCCAATGCTCCGGCCCCGCCTCCGGTTCACTTCTGGAATTTCTGACTTTAAAGTCAGAAAACCACTGCGCCTGCGTTGCCGTGTCCTCGCTCCCGCTGATGTCACCAGGAGTGTACTGCGCAGACACAGACCATACTGGGCCTGCGCTGTGCGCTCTTGATGACATCAGCGGGATCGAGGACACGGCAACGCAGGCGCAGTGGTTTTCTGACTTTAAAGTCAGAAATTCCAGAAGTGAGCCAGAGGCGGGGCCTGAGCATCGGTGAGTGGCTGCGCGGGCAGGATGTCTGCGGGGGACCATTAGAAGCCCTGGGTAAGTTCAGCTCATTTTCCCCCGACCCCCCTACAGTATCCCTTTAAAGGAGTTGTCAGGCCAAATGTAATAAAATAAACGCTACTTACCGGGGGCTTCCTCCAGCCCCAAGCTCCCAGGACCCTCCCTCGCCGCAGCTCTGCCCGCAGCCGTTTGCCGAAGCTCCGACCCGGTCCCCGGCGATGATGTCAGAGCAACCTGGAGGTCGCTCTGTACTGCGCCTGCGCGATCGGCGCTGTCAATCACCGCCACGTGGGCCGGATCGGACTGCGCAGGCGCTGAACTACTGCACCTGCGCAGTCCGCTCCGGTCCACGTGGCGGTGATTGACAGCGCCGATCGCGCAGGCGCAGTACAGAGCGACCTCCAGGACGCTCTGATGTCATCGCCGGGGACCGGGTCGGAGCTCCGGCAAACGGCTGCGGGCAGAGCTGCGGCGAGGGAGGGTCCTGGGAGCTTGGGGCTGGAGGAAGCCCCCGGTAAGTAGCATTTATTTTATTACATTTGGCCTGACAACTCCTTTAAGGGGTTTTAAGGCTGCAGTCCTTAAGTGGGTAAATACAAAATAGAGCCTAATGTCCCAGTTACCACCGGTAGTATAGACCAAATGCCCAATGGCCTCTTTGCCCACTTTCCAAAATCCTTGCGAGTGTATGAGGATTTTGGAAGTTGGCCAAAGATTGCAATGGACATTTGGTCTACACTACCGTGGTGGTAACTGGGACATTAGGCCCTGCTCTATTTTGTATTTAGTGACATACTCCTTGCTGGGCAGGAAGTACATCACTGGGATCCTCGTCAGCCCACCCATGTGTGCCGCAATGCCCTCCCGTTGTGCACACTGCCTGTGTCGTCCATTGACTTGCATTACTGCATGATCTGTGCGGTAAGCGTGGTTCATGCGGTAATGCGCTGCAGCCTTTGCATCGGCACTGCGGAGATTAGGACACTTCCGTTGCACCGTGTCACATGAATAGTACAAGTAACCATAGACTTGCATGTCCCTTGTGGCAGGGAAGAGTACCGCAGTGCGACGCAGTGTGCAAGGGACCTAAAGGATAATTCATACTAATGGCGAGCAGCTTATAACTAATGAGGGATGGAGAGTATCTCAGTGTCAGCATAGAATAGGTCAGGTAAGGTTATTTCTTCACCTGAAACTGGCATTCCTAATTCACTGGTCACCATTATGTCCCCCTCCTCCATACACTGCCGGCCACCCTTTCACTTCTGTCTCCTCCTCTTCTTCTTTAACCACTTGAGGACCGCAGTGTTAAACCCCCCTAAAGACCATGCCATTTCTTGCTGCATTGGGCTGTTCAGGCTTTTCAGCCACCTGCCCAGTCCAGCTAAGAAGCATGGTGATTGGACTTCCCTCCCATTTGTCCCTAAGGGGACATGCCATCAGAGGTGTCCGACCGCTGCAGCCACTTTTTTTTCTGCCTCAGGAGGCTCTCTCTCCCTCCCCCTACCTCAGCTACAGAAATTAACAGGACGGCAATCCGTTCTGTTCCCCGCCTCTCATAGGCATCAGCCAGAGGCCAGGGATCGCTGATCTCGTACAGCGCTGCTGGAGACCACAGGGGATTTCTTTCCCCTTTTGTTTACTAACAGCCTGTTAGCCACGATCGGCGGCTAGCAGGCTGCTCACGGAGCAGAACTCCGTGAACCGGAGACGCGGTCATTAACCAGTTCGCATTCAGTCGTTTTTCGCTTCATGCATCCGAACAATGTTCACCTCCCATTCATTAGCCTATAACTTTATTACTACTTATCACAATGAACTGATCTATATCTTGTTTTTTCCGCCACCAATTAGGCTTTCTTTGGGGGGTACATTTTACTAAGAGCCACTTTACTGTAAATGCATTTTAAAAGGAAGAATAAGAAGAAAACGGAAACAAATCATTATTTCTCACTTTTCGGCAATTATAGTTTTAAAATAATACATGCCTCCATAATTAAAACCCACGTATTGTATATGCCCATTTGTCCCGTTTATTACACCATTTAAATTATGTCCCTATCACAATGTATGGCGACAATATTTTATTTGGAAATAAAAGTGCATTTTTTCCGTTTTGCATTCATCACTATTTACAAGCTTATAATAAAAAAAAAAAAAGAAATATTTCATCTTTACATAGATATTTAAAAAGTTTAGACCCTTAGGTAAATATTTGTGTTTTTTTTTTTTTTTTAATTGTAATGTTTTTTTTTTTTTTTTAATTAAACATTTTATGTGGGTATTTTTGGGAGGGTGGGATTGAAATTGTATTTTTTTTGTAAATATATGTGTATTTTTATTTTTATTTAACATTTAGATGTAGTTTACTTTTTGGCCACAAGATGGCAGCCATGAGTTGTTTACAGTGACGTCACTCTAAGCGTACCACGTACGCTTAGAGCGACATAGGAAGCAGAAAAAGCGTAGCTTCCGAGAGAAGCTGTCGCTTTTTCTGCGGGGGAGAGGAATCAGTGATCGGGCACCGTTGCCCGATTCACTGATTCACTGGCTAACAAACCGCCGGCCGATCGCGCGCGTGCACGCGATCGGCCGCGTGGACGCGCAGGAGCGCACATGGCTTCCTGGACGTGAGTTTCACGTCCAGGAATGTGAAATAGTTAAGTAGTTAATATCGACATTTGTTTCGGCCAGTTCTTCAGCCTAAACAAAACAAAAAATCATAGAAGAAAGTACATATCACACATTACAAATAGTAAACTAAGACTGCATAGAAGAGTTGTAGAACTTCAGTTGCATCTACCTGATTATGGTGGGGGATTTTGGGATCTTCCTGTGGACAATCCTGGGAATAAAGAGGACCCTCTATACTGCTCTCTCCTTTACAAGATATGAAAGTCTCCTCTTATCTGGTAAGGCGATACTCCATCTTGATGTCCTTGTAGAGGTCCTTGTGCGCTTCTATATACTGCCACTCCTGCATGGAGAGAGAGATGGTGACATCCTGATGTTTTACAAGAACTTGACCTTTGCCGTTTCTAAACATAGGCTAGCTAAGGCCCTGTGCCTGAAGCATCCTAGGAATAAAGGGTGTGCTATGATTCCCTATTAGTGCTCCCAGGGTGTGGACCTTGGGGATGTGAGCTAGCAGAGTCGTGTGAGCAGGAGCTGAAAGGGGAGAAAGTTGCCAATTTCTGCAGCATCACCCAGTCCACTGTCACTATTATTATTTAGTATTTATATAGCGCCGACATATTCCGAAGCGCTGTACAGAGTATTTTGTCTTGTCACATAACTGTCCCTCTGAGGAGCTCACAATCTAATCCCTACCATAGTCCTATGTCTATGTATGTATTGTGTAGTGTATGTATCGTAGTCTAGGGCCAATTTAGGGGGAAGCCAATTAACGTATCTGTATGTTTTTTGGGATGTGGGAGGAAACCGGAGTACCCGGAGGAAACCCACACAGTCACGGGGAGAACATAAAAACTCCTTGCAGATGTTGACCTGGCTGGGTTTCGAACCAGGGACCCAGCGTTGCAAGGCAAGAGCGCTACCCACTACGCCACCGTGCTGCCCACTAGAGACTCGCTGCCAATTCCCCCACTACCACCAAGTGGTATATAATAGCCTGCCACCTACTACCTGCCACACTTATTTGTCAATGCTCATCTGCTACCTTTATCTATTGCTACAATCACCTGTCACTAGACTCTACCCATCTCTACCTACCCGTCACTAGACTCTACCCATCTCTACCTGCCCGTCACTAGACTCTCTCCATCCCTACCTGCCCGTCACTAGACTCTCCCCATCCCTACCTGCCCGTCACTAGACTCTCCCCATCCCTACCTGCCCGTCACTAGACTCTACCTGCCTGTCACTAGACTCTACCCATCTCTACCTGCCCGTCACTAGACTCTACCCATCTCTACCTGCCCGTCACTAGACTCTACCCATCTCTACCTGCCCGTCACTAGACTCTACCCATCTCTACCTGCCCGTCACTAGACTCTACCCATCTCTACCTGCCCGTCACTAGACTCTACCCATCTCTACCTGCCCGTCACTAGACTCTACCCATCTCTACCTGCCCGTCACTAGACTCTACCCATCTCTACCTTCCTGTCAGTATACTCTACCATTACTACCTGCCTTCACTAGACTCTGCTAATAATCACTACCTGCCTGTCACCAGCCTCTACCATTACTACCTGTCTGTTACTAGATTCTACCGATCACTACCTGCCTGTCACTGGACTCTACTGATCACAACCTGCCTGTAACTAGACACTAACAGACTCTACCAATCACTACCTGCCTGCCACTAGAATCTAATGATTCTTACCTAACTGCCACTACATTCTACCAATTGTTACCCATCTGTCCTGCATTGGAAGAGAAAGAGCAAGTTCTCAGACCAAGCAGCACCTGGCTTATATATGGCAGCAGGTAAGGTGGCCCAGCAAATACTAGGCTAATTACACCTCCAGCACAAATATACAGGAGCTTAAAACTGAATGCAATACAGACATCAATTTAAAATATTGCAATACATGTTAACAGGGATGCCACTTGCAGGCTGTCTTTTATCCCCACCCTAACCTCTGTGGAGAGTTACCCCAAATAAGAGACTTGGCAGCTACTTATAAAAACAAAGTGCCAAACACCAGGCACCAGACCAAGCACTAAGTGACCAGTATGCCAGTGGAATCAAATTTTGACTATCTGCCTTTCTTAGTATTATATCCCTGCAATTGATATTACCCACTTATCACTGATAATATCTATTAATGTGTGATCTGTGCTTATTAGTATTACCAGCAATAGCAGATATCAATGACAAGCAGGTGATACCTGCATGCAGTGTTCTCCCCAGAATGTTTTTCCAGCCAGGTAGCAGGAAACATTAGCCAGGTGGGGTGGGACAGGGAAATACAGGGTAGACTCTTAATGGGGCAAACTGGGCTATGGCCCAGAGACCCAGAGCTGGCTGATGGGCCTCCAGGTCTACCCCAGTACATAATGCTCCCCCAAAAGAGGCAGGGCCAGCCAGGAAAGCAGTGAATAATAGTTTGGAGGCGGGATCACACACGCCCAGCCCTCCATCCTCTGTGTCATCTGCAGTTGCAGAGGGAGTGTGTGAGAAACCTACTCTAATGTACCAGTGAACAGTGCTGCTGCCCTCTAGAGAGTTTGCTTCCTGAATTACATGATTTAGGTTTGCGTGATGGTAATTCAGGCAGCACAATCTAGGGGGCAGCAGTGCTGATCACTGGCACATTAGACCAGCCTTTCTCAACCTTTTTACACTGGAGGACCCTGCAAATAACTATTGGATCTCGAGGAACCCCTGCATTTATTTTGCAGGAGGCATGGGTTTTAAAAGTAGATGAGGCTGTTTATTTCACTACCCCCTATTACACTGCCTGCCACTCATTATACTGTCTCCTTATTCGAGTGATTTTTATTAATGTGCTTATTATTATTCTGACCCCCAATTTAGTGCTTCTTTTTACAGTACCCCCTATTATAATGTGCTCTATTATACGTTCCCCACGATGGGGGGAAATGCTAAGGAACCCCTGCAGAGTACTCAAGGAACACTGGGGTTCCAGGGAACCCTGGTTGAGAAAGCCTGCATTAGTCCCTAGTTCCCCAACCCTCAAGGCCCACCAACAGTACATTTTGCAGGAAACCACAAACATTCACAAGTGAGGTAATTAGTGTCTCAGCAGAGCGGATTAACTGCCTCTGTGGGTTTTCACAAAACATGCACTGTTGGTGAGCCTTGAGGACAGGGGTGGGAAACGCTTAAGGTGCCCATACATCAGGTGACTTTGGAAGCCGATCAACTAACCAATTTGATTAGTAAATCAGTGCCGCCTAGTGCAGGCCCAACTGACGATGCGACCAACTTCAGGCTGAAATTGGTCGCGGTAGTTGGCGGCCAATTTCGGAATGAATGACGAAACCCAGGCCGCTGCCTTTTTATGTATAAACGTGCCCCGTGTGTGTGTACATTTATACATTACCTGTCCTGTGTCAGCCTCCGCGCGGTGTCCGTCCGTCTCTCCAGGTTCTATCAGCTACGCATATCGTCTGATGTCAGACACTATTTGCCGCCGCCAGCGCGTATGCATGTAGACAGCTGATGTAGCCTGGAAAGATGGACGGACACCACGCGGAGGCTGACACAGGACAAGTAATGTATAAATGCACACACAGGGGGCACATTTATACATTAAAGGGCAGCCGGGGGGCAGCCAATTCCCGGAATATTTCATGCTAAAATCGGACGGGGATCGGCCTGCAGTATATGGGCAGTTTTGGCAAAGAGACAAATTTATCTCGAATCAGATTCTATTAAACTGGAATAGGCAATAATTCAATCCAACTTTATTGAATTATCACATTAAAAATCAAAATTCAGGAGGTGGGCCAAAATAGACAATGTAATCACCAAGTATTAGTATTAAATAATAGCAACATGGGGGGCCCTTTAAGAGAATATATAAAGTGCTGATAGGACATAAAGTGCCATGATATGAAGCTTATACACTTGTGCAAATGAGCAAACTTATAATATATACAGGTAGTCCTTGGTTAACGAACGAGATGGGACTGCAGGCTCGTTCTTAACCTGAACCCATCCTTAAGTCGAGACAGCGCCGATTTAAATGTTTTTAAGTACATTTACATTGCTCTAAAGACGCCAAGTGTGTGTGGGGAGGTGAGCAGATACATACTGCACACCTCCCGTGCCCTGGCGTCGCCCTCTTCCATTGCAAAACACCTCAGTATCATTACACAGATCCGCTCCCTCTGACCCGGATACTATACTGCGCTGCGCATGCGCAGTATGCCGGGTCACCTCCTGGCCTGCGTCAGAGGATGCGGATCAGTGTAATGATACGGAGGTGTTTTGCAATGGCAGAGGGTGACGCCAGGACACGGGAGGTGTGCGGTATGTTCTGCTCACCTCCCCACACACACATGGGGCCTGATTCACAAAGTGGTGCTAACAGTTAGCACGCTGGTGAAAAGCCCTTTATCATGCCTAAACTCAGTTTAGGCATGATAAGTTTAGGTGTGATAAGTTTAGGTGTGATAAGTTTAGGCATCATAAGTTTAGGTGTGATAAGTTTAGGTGTGATAAGTTTAAGCACCAACTGGGTTAGCACCGCAGTGCACAGCTGATCAAACATTTTGCGCTAGCAAAGTCTGGTGCACTTCGCATAGAGTTTAATGGCGCTGCTTTGCGTGCGGGACTTTGCGCACGATCTAAAATTATCATGCCTAAACTTATCACGCCTAAACTGGCTTTTCACCAGCGTGGTGCAATGGTTATCACGCCTAAAGTCTCTAACTGGGTTAGCACCGCTTTGTGAATTGAGCCCTTGGCGTCTTTAGAGCAATGTAAATGTTCTTAAAAACCATTTAAATCGGCGCAATCCGGCGGTCGTGGTGACGTCATCGATGGGGCGGAGCAATCGTCGGGCCGTTCGTATCGGCGGGGCATTCGTAAAGCGGCCGTATGTAACCCGAGGACTACCTGTATATCAAAAAAGTGCAAAATTGTGACAATATTTAAACATTAGAAATAGACTGTGAAAAACAGCAATAAGCAAAGGGAACAGAGAAAAGTGCAGTAAGAATGCCCAAGAGGGAAAAGTATTAGCGGTGAAAACAAGTGAAAGATTGTGGGCTCGATTCACTAAAGGGTGCTAAGTGTTAAGTGGCAGTGAAAAGTGGCTTTGCACATGATAACTACTTAGAGAGAAAGAGAAACTAAAGGAAGGAGGAAAAGAAACAGCGAATGGGAAACAGAATGAAAAGAAACTGGACGAGGAACCGAGGGGGATGAGAGAAGGAGAGATAAACCAGAGGTTCTGGAGGAATCCCAGCAATAAAGAGGAACCCTAACATTCTTAAGTAAACCATAGGGGTCCATTACACATAATACATCCCCATAAATTAAACCGACATAATTGGAGGTTGGGGATAATATATCACAGAATCAACAGAGTAATACAGTAATTAATGTTGTTCCAGAAACCAGTAGAGCTCATTCAGTCCCAATCTACCACACCCTTCGGTAAGTGAGATCAGTCTAGCCTCCTCTTTTCTCAGTCATTGGTCCAGTGGCATAGCAATAGGGGTTGCAGAGGTTGTGACCGTATCGGGGCCCTTGGGCCAGAGGGGCCCTCCCAGCCACAGTCTTAGCTTTGTATTGGTTTTGTGCAGGTAATAATCACATTAACACACTGCTTCCCATCCCCTTTCTTGCACCTCGGACAATGTGATTATCTTCAGCAGGTTTTGGTGCGCCGTTGTAATGGATTGCGGAGACACCGCGGCGCGGTCTGACAGCGAGGCGGCTGGTTCCGCGTTCAGACCGGCGGTTTCTCCGCAGCAGCATGCGTCTGGTTTGTCTGAGCCTAGTAGTGCACACAGATGGAGATCTGCGTGCGCTAGCAGGCAGGCCCTTTATGCCAATAGGAGAGGGATCAGCTGATCAGGACAATCAGCAGATCCCAGCGCAGTAGGTGATTGACTGAATGGGACTGGGCGGCGCTGAGGAGCGCTCTGCTATATATACTTCTTGCCTATCAGTTGCTGGTTGTCTGCCGTTGCGAATGCTTATGTGTTAGCACTCAGACCATAGTCAGATCCCTCAGTGTGTTAGAACCAGGTGGACCTGGGAATTCACACTTAGCCAGATTACTGTGTCATTGCTGTGTTATTCTTTAGACCAGTTCCAGGGTGTTGAGACCACGGACCTCACACTCAAGATTAGGGATACTGTGTCATTGCTGTGTTATTCTTTAGACCAGTTCCTGAGTGTTGAGACCACGGACCTCACACTCTAGACTAGGCCTTTGCTTGATATCTGTTATGACCTATTGCTCTCTTGACCCTTCTCCTGCTCTCTGATTCGGTACCTCCGCATATCTGATTACCTGTTGCCAACCCTGCCTGTCCCTGGTTACCGAATCAGCCTTCTGTCTCTGTACCTTATCTGCTCGTGTGTTGCTGACCCAGCCTGGCTGACCCATCTACCTGTGACACCCCCCCGGTGGGGTGTCCAGTAGCTGCAGGGACTCCCTGTCCCTCAGAGGGACCTCTCTGCAATCCAGTCAGGGACTCTAACTCATATGAGTCCTTTGACTGCAGTAGAGTCTGACTCCCAGCAGTTCAGGGAATCACTGGCTCTCTGGTTATCTCCAACCCTGACTAGGAGATACTCGTTATACGGTCTAGGGTCACCTGCTCCTCAGGTGGTCCAGGCTCATATACTGTTGCACCAAACACTTACACTTTATCAGGTGTCCAGAGGTTAGTTATACAGTACTTGTATTATTGGTGATTCTGCTGATCATCAATAATCATGTATATATCTGTATTGTTGGTGATACTGCAGATCACCAATAATCAGATTCTCTCTGTGTGCTGACACCGATCGTTACAGCCGTATCATTTGTTATGTATAGAGTGCTTGGGGGCCCAATGTGAAACTCGCATCAGGGGCCATAGCTCCTTAGCTATGCCTCTGCATTGGTCCCTACTTCCTCCCCTGTGTGGTACCTCTACTTGCTTCAAACCCAGAAATCTCAAAACATTTGCATTACCTCCATGTTCTTCTCTCACATGGACCATCAGTCTGCTTGCCACCTTTCCCCTCTACAGACTTAAAATGTTCTTGAAATCTCATGCTGAGTTGCCTGGTCATTTTCCCAATATAGAACTGACCACAAGGACAGATCACCGCGTACACCACAAATAAGGATTTGCAGTGCATACATTTTCATATAGTGAGCATGGTCTCTCCCAGGCGATCTGTCTTACCCGGGATGAACCGATTGCAATGGGTGCAATTGTGACATTTATAATTTCCTGATGGCCGTAATTCTTCCAACCAATTTAGTCGTTGTGGCGTTCTAAACTTACTTTGTGTCGGTATCGTACGCACCCGTCTAAAGTAAACTAGTGGTCTATCTCCCAGCACCGACTTCAATTCTGGGCTGTCCTTCAGATCTAGCCAATTCCTAGAAATGCTCATACAAATGTTTTCAGTCAATGGGGAATAGTTAAATATAAATGGGATCTGCTGTTTGCCCACTAACCCCTTCTTACCCCTTCTCATGAAAAGGGACTCCCGTGTTCAAGAAATTGCTTTGTTGTAGGCCTCTACAAGTAAAGACATAGGATCGCCTCTTGCCATGAGTCTATATCCCAACTCCTTGCTCAGGTTTTTAACCACTTCTGGACCGGCCGCCTAACCCCCCCCTTAAGGACTAGGGCAATTTGCATGGGGGGGGGGGCGTTTGGGGGGGGTGCGTTGGGCGGCCGGATCCCGTCTGTGGCTGGCTGGGCATGGTGTCCCCCATGGAGGCAGGTGTCCCCCTTGTAGCTGGCAGCCATCACTTACCTTCCAGGCTCCAGCGATGAGCCGTAGTAGCCACCTCTTCTCCAGCCGGCATCTCCAAATGACGCTCAGGTCCGGGTCGCGGTTCGATGGCGTCATCAAGCCGGGACCCGGCGCTGACTTCAGACGGCGCAGAGATGCCGGCCACAGCAGAAGGGGGCACCGATCATCGCTGGAATGGCACGGAGGCGAGTGGATCCTCTTCTTTTCCCCCCTACCGCCGCAGCTGTCAAAGTGATCACTACGATCCGACGGCAATCGTAGTGATCACGTGAACAGCAGCCATACACGATGGCTGCTGATCACTGAGGGGAGATGCCAGCTGTCATGACAGCTTAATCTCCAGTGCGCATGATCGCGTCGGGACGGTTTGTTAGCGCGGACGTTGAATCAAGTCTGGTCAGAACGGTAGCACCACCTGCTGGACGTTGATTCAACGTCCGTGGTCCCCAAAAGGTTAAAATCCTCCTGTTTATTATTCCACTTCTGCTGTTCTTCTGGCACCTGAGGGGGATCCTAGAAGAAGGAGGGGGCAGGACCCTAGAAGAGGGAGGTAGGGGGGCGGGTGCCACCATGACACTGATGCCGCCTGAGGAAGTGGCGTCACAAATGGCCCAGGGATGAATATATGTGTTCTTCCCTGCCATTAGCAATTACACAAGTAACAAAAGTTTCACTGCCCAATAATGATTGGTGACAGCAGGAATTCCAATATATACTGGACAGACTGACCTATGTAGCAAACCATAAAAGGAAAGCATTTATCTTGGAATGGTATTTGGGAAATAACAGTAGTTACCATGGCGATATGGATTGGATTTAACAACTAAGGGAAGCAATCATAATACTCAGTTTGTTCACTTTGGCTTGTGGGAAAACCCAGCATGCTTTGCAAAGACTTCATCCTTGGAGGGGCCCTCTACCACTAAGTGATAAAAAGGAAGGCCTACCTGGTTACTGTTGCTGGGGTAGAGGGAGAGGTATCAAGATGAATCATAATAATGCCTTCCAATTTCTGTTGTGTGTCTCCCCTACTGGGCAGACTGTAGGACTGTGTAACCTTAGCCTTTTCTGCAACATAACTGCATGTTTTCATTGCTCAGATCACTGCAACTGGAAACAGCCACTATATAAAGCTACAATGATAATATTAAAAAAAATAAACCATGCAGTGTAACTTGATCTCTTAACAGAATGGAGTTAGTCTGGACCAAAAAACGTGCAGCTTTTCTTAGCAATTCGCCATTTACTGGTTATAAATGGTGAATAACAAATCTTTGCATGTAGTTTTTCATATTCTACTAAGTGAACATTTAAAAACTAGAATACATGAACCACATATTTCCTGTAATGACAACAATAAGCCTGCTTACAAACGTTAGAGTGAGAGGTCACCTGATCCCATCTTATCGCTGCCCAGGTAGGAGCTGTTACTGCATACGCTGGTGTATGACAGGACCGAATCACCATTACTGCTACATTCACTGCAGAGAGGAGAGATCAGACACCATGTGACACCAGAGAAATACAGAAATTTATGTACTGACTATACACTGAACACAAAAATACATTGTAGTGTTAGGATAGAATAACGCCAGGCCCCGCCCCCACACAATATGAATACTATGGCTGCAAGATAAATAAAGCACTCAGGTGGCGTGGCAGCACGGTGGCGTAGTGTACAGTGCTCTCGCCTTGCAGAGCTGAGCCCCCAGCTAGAATCCCAGCCAGGTCAACATCTGCAAGGAGTTACAGAAGTTATTTGGCTTCCCCCTGAAATTGGCCCTAGACTATGATACATGCACTACACAATGCATACATAGACTATGACTATGGTAGGGACTAGATTGTGATCCCCTCTGATGGACAGTTGGGGACAAGACAATATATACTCTGTACAGTGCTGCGTAATATGTCGGCGCTATATAAAATACTTAAAGTGAAGCTCTGGACTAAAAATCTACTCAGCAGAACTGAAAAGGCTTGGTGTTTAACAGTATCAGAACTTTGTTTTTCTTACCAAAGCATCATTTTTAGCTAAGCTCCAATCATCAAAGAAAACTACCTGGGCGGTTTTTCCCTGATGCTGTGCAAAGCATGATGGGATTTCCTATGTTGTTATTCACAACTGGGAGGGGTGATCAGCACGCAGGACAGTTGGAACTGTGTCTCTAGCTCCCTGTCACCTCCTTTCAACCAAAAAGATGGTTGCCCTCATGAAATCAAACATTTGCCTGTTCTTTTAAAACAGGGTGGGTATTGGGTAAGAGATTATATTACCTATCTATTTTAATGAACATAACTAATGTAACTTAATGACAGTATGTTTGTTTAGGCTGAAGTTCCTCTTTAAATTAAAAAATGGTCTACCTTTAGAACTGTTGCGGACACAAAAAAATAAAACTCATGCAGAAAGCAAATAGGTGGTCTGCCACTACCAGCAGAAAGCGATCAATTCCTTCCACATTGTGTACAAGGATACAGAGGCGCCAGTAGGATAAAACAAGATAAAAAGTTTAAAACGTTTTTCGGTGGCGGTGGTGGACCGTCCACACATAAACAGACCAACGAGAGCTGTTGATTGTAGAAAAGGCAATTTATTCACATACTCCTAAATAAAAGTGCAACGCGTTTCACGGGCAAACATCCCGCTTCATCAGGCAATAAAAGAACGGAGTATCTCACTAGAAATGACAGAAATGTAAAGCAGATCAGGAAGCTGAACACAGATGTAAGGGGTAGCAAAAGGAAGGGGGGTGTTAGGCTTGGTGGTGTATTCTCCACAGTCAGCATGCAACGCATGAGCTGGCGTGGAGGAGGTACACACACTAGCACCAGGAAACAGGCTATCCCTAGTATAGTGGAGGGGAGGACTGACTCCAATAGGAGATTGTGGCACACAGAGCCGGTGCAGATCTGACAGCCACAAACAATGCTTTCGTTATAACGTCTCAGCGCAAAGTAGCGCTGAGCGCATAAACCAGAACTGAGGAGATCAGGACAGGTAGACAGAATGAACGCTTGCTAGCTAGCGGCTACTTAGCGACAGCAAGCGTCCAAAACCAGACAGACTGGAATGAGGCAGCCAATGCGATGCGGCGATGGCGTGCCTCACAAAGACAGGACAGGATAGTCAGAAAATAGCAGGATTAAGATAGATGAACGTAACACAGATAAATATACAATAAGTATGATTTCCTAGCGTATTACAATTACAGCTATCAATGAAACTATTTGTAACGTCTGACTAACATATGTATATATCGGCAATGAACCGATATATGACATAAGCAGGAACGCTGACTAGGAATGGAGTAACACAGGGAACAGGACTCAGAAGGATTCGCTATCTCTTCGCAGAGATGAACGCAATCCACAAACGGTACCAGAACAGGATTCAGAAGGATTCGTTATCTCTTCGCAGAGATGAACGCAATCCACAAACAGGACCAGGAACAGGATAACTAGCTCAGCACGGGTGTTCACGGTACGCGCAAACTACCAAAACGTGCTGGAAAACTGACTAACTGAACACAGGATATAAACAGTTCGTGTACGTATACATCAGCGACACTGATGTATCACGTAACACAAATACAAGGAAAATAATAAACGTGCTGGTATGCAT